>NC_091076.1:23674924-23977954 GCF_032405125.1 Capricornis sumatraensis
TGACCAGTGCATTCTCTCAGCAAAACTCTGTTAGCCTTTGCCCTGCTTCATTTTGTACTCCAAGGTCAAATTTGCCTGTTACTCCAGGTGTCTCTTGACTTCCTACTTTTGCATTCCAGTCCTCTGTAATGAAAAGGACAACTTTTTTGGTGTTAGTGCTAAAAGGTCTCGTAGGTTTTCATAAAACCATTAAACTTCAGCTTCTTCAGCATTACTGGTCGGAGTATAGACTTGGATTACTGTGATACTGAATGGTTTGCCTTGGAAACAAATAGAGATCATTCTGTCATTCTTGAGATTACATTTTGGACTATATTGTTGACTGTGATGGCTGCTTCATTTCTTCTAATGGATTCTTGCCCACAGTAGTAGATATAATGGTCCTATGAGTTAAATTCACCCATTCCAGTCCAATTTAGTTTGCTGATTCCTAAAATGTTGATGTTCACTCTTTCCATCTCCTGTTTGACCACTTCCAATTTGCCTTGAATCATGATCCTAACATTCCAGGTTTCTATGCAATACTGCTCTTTACAGAATTGGACTTTGCTTCTATCACCAGTCACATCCAGAACTGGGTGTTGTTTTTGCTTTGGCTCCATTCCTTCATTCTTTCTGGATTTATTTCTCCACTGATCTCCAGTAGCATATTGGACACCTACCAACCGGGGGAGTTCATCTTTCACTGTCCTATCTCACAAAAAGTTTGGCAGGAAATAAAGTAGAAAAGGTAGGAAGAGTGCAATGGCAAAGGCAATCTTCCTTCCTTTTAGTGGGAGGAGGAAGGAAAGGAAAGCAGGATGACAAGACTCTACTATTTTGAGGGTTTCTCTGGTGCTCAGTGGTAAATAATCTGCTTCCTAATGCAGGGGAAGTGGGTTCGATTCCTGGGTTGAGAAGATCCTCTGGAGAAGGAAATGGCAACCCACTCCAGTTTCCTTGCCTGGAGAACCCCATGGACAGAGGAGCCAGGTGGGTTACAGTCCATGGGGTCAAAGAGTCAGGCATGACTTAGTGACTGAATAATAACAACATGCTATTCTGAAGCTATGAGGAAGGGGTTAGGTAATACAAGAAAATAAAACAGGCAAAATGATGACATATTTTGACATACCCATCCGCACCATTCAGCATGGGCTGAAAAGCTACATGTAAGAATTCCAGAGAAAAATTTTGCATATTGGGGCAGAAAGAATTCTACATCATCAACCCTTCCAGCCATTCTTTTTAAATCACAGGAACATGGTTTGTCCTGTGCAATACTTTGTTCAGAGCTGTTTTTACTTCTTTATTCCTCAAGGTATAGATTAAAGGGTTCAGCATTGGTCCCACCAGATTCATCAGAATTTGCACCACAGTTCCTAGCATTGGGTTAGGTGTGGGCTGCAGGTAGACAGTAATGATGGGTCCATAGGCACAGAGGATGGCGATGAGGTGGGCACTGCATGTGGAGAAGGCCCGATGACGGCCCTCAGTTGATGGAATCTGCAAGATGGAGATGGTGATCCGAGTATAAGACACAAGGATTAGGAGAAAGCAGACTAGAGATACTAGGCCAACGTTAGTGAAGCTCACCCTCTGAGCCAACGATGTATCAGCACAAGCCAAGGGTAAGAGTGAGGGAATATCACAAAAGAAGTGAGCCACTTCATTGGGACCACAATATGGCAGCGTGAAAGTAAGCAAAGTCAGGATGCTGGAATGGACACATCCTAGCAGCCACGTGCCCACAGCCAAGGCCACGCAGACTCTAGGGTTCATGATGACTGCGTACCGTAGAGGGTGACAGATGGCGATGAAGCGGTCATAGGCCATCACGGTGTACAAGAAACACTCGATGCTGCCAAGGAAATGGAAGAAGAAGAGCTGGGAGACACAGTCCTTGTAGGAAATGAGAGGGCTCAGGCCCATGAGGTAGAGCAGCATTTTAGGACAAGTCACAGAGGAGAAACTCATATCAAACACAGACAGGTTCCCCAGGAAAAAATACATGGGTGTGTGAAGGCGATTGACAGAAAGAATAGTTACAAGGATCGACATGTTTCCCAGCAAGGTGCAGGCATAGAAGGGCAAGAACAGGACAAAGAGTAGAGTCTCCAGCCCCTCCGTGTGCGGAATTCCCAACAGGATGAACTCAGTCACCTCAGAGCGGTTCTTCATCCCTGTGAATGTCAGTCCTGTGGAAGGAAACGGAAGCAGAGGATGTGGAAGAATGTCCTGGTTTGACGTCAGCAGACTGAATGTACTGGAGAAATGAAATATGTGAGGGACATCACAGTGTTTTGATTCAAAGTTAAGGAAATACTATGTCTAAGCCAAATTACAGAGCATTTAACCTGGAATGCAGCTGCCATAGCAAAACGTCATAGTTTTTATACCAAATATTTTTATCATACTGATTCTAAATGCAAATATCCTTTATTAAAACACTACTTTTAATGTTGGAGCAAGGCTTTTAAAGGGAAGGGTGATGCCCATACAAACATATGCTCCCTCAGAGTGGAGGAGTATCAGAAACCTCAAAACCAGATAAAGGCCCTTTAATGTCTCTAGATATGAAACTTGAGAACCACTATATTTGTGAGCCACTACTGCTGACAAAATTATATTTTATCTGTTTTCTGGTGAGACCTACGATTGAACCTCATAACAGTTTGAAGCAGTTACTCAACATGATCTCAGTTCATTTAATCCTCCCAGTAACCCTTTGAGATAAGTGTATAGAAAAGGAAATTTCTGAACATTAGGGAAGAGTGAACAACTTGCCTAATTTGAGGTTACTATGCATGGCAGAGCTAGGTATTTAAATCTTTTTTTTTTCCCTGAAATGAGTTTTTCCACTGTGTGCACTTGTGATGGACTGTGGCTTTACTGACCTTGTCAGATTTTGTCCTTCACCTCTGTGTTGTTTATGTTTTTCCTTTTGATGTCACCAGGCTCTAAAAATGCTCCCAGTTCTCTTTAGTAAACAATGTAAACCCATCTTGTCTCTCCATGAAACACCACCACACACACACACACACACACACACATTTAAATATAAAGTCTAGAAGAGTTAGTACTTTTTGACATGTACTGCTATACCCTCAGTGCAGAAAACAGTGACCAGCACAGAGTAGGTTCTTAATAAAGGTCTGATGAATGAGATGATGAAACAGCTCCGTGAATAACTGGAAAGGAAATCATTCAGTTGTTTTGTCTTGTACAAGGACTTACATGACACTATCAAATATTAGTCTTCCTAAACAACCATGTAAAGAAGCTTGATCATACACCTGTTTCTCTTTTGCAGCATCCTCTGAATAGTTGAACATTCTCTGTTACCTATATGGCATCTGAACCCAAGAAGAAGCTTTGCTTTGTGCTGTAAAAGATGACCCAAGACAAGAGCTACATAATCTGTATGTGAGTGCATGCTAAGTCGCTTCAGTCTTGTACGACTCTTTGCGACCCCATGAACTGTAGCCCGCCAGGCTCCTCTGTCTGTAGGATTCTTCAGACAAGAATACTGGAGTGGGTTACTGTGCCCTCTTCCAGGGGATCTTCCTGACCTGGGAATCAAAACTGCATCTCCTGTGGCTCCTGCATTGCAGGTGGATTCCTTACTGTCGAGCCACCTGGGAAGCCCACATAATCTGTAGTCTCCAAAAAAAAAAAAAAAATGAGACCTGGATATCTTATCAAGAGAGTCACACAGAAGCAAAGAACTGGACTGAAGGTGTCCAGGGATAGGCTCACTTAAGTGTCCAATTTTTTAATTATTTTGATTCAAGACCAAAGCCTTGGTTGTAAAGAAAGGAGATTTGGAGATGGTGAGCCAATATCATGAGGTGAATGACAAACCAAGCAAGCAGTGTTCTATTCTTAGCCACAAGTTTCTGTTTATTTCCTGGACTTTGAGACCATTTGTAAACCAGGGACTCCAAAACTCCTTCCCACTGGATAGCTGAGGAAGAAAAGAGGACTTAAGAGAGAGAGAGATGAGGGTGGCACTTACATGACTAGCAAGGAGAAAGTTTCATCCCTGTATTATTTGTCTCTCCAGGATCTGTCACCCAAGTTTGCTTCTGATATCATACCGTAAACTAGGATCAGGGATCTCCTCTCATAATCTGGAAACCTCTTTCTTCTTAGTGAAATAAACTCAGGTTAAGTGACAGAAAGCTGAAAGTCCCTCTGCCTTCTGCAAAGATCTCTTGCAAAACACTAATAGTAACATTGTTTTCTCATAGTGAAAATTTAAATGCTCATGAAGCCCTTGGGGAACCCCATTCCTGAATGAATCCTGTTTTGCAGGGTTTGTTGAGCAAAGGGAGTAATTAGAAGTGAGTGATGGTAACTCCCCTGTGACATTACTGTGATATGAACAAGATAGAGACATATCTATACTTTCTACTTCTGTGAATGACCTGGGGAAGTTAGAGAAAAGCTAAGAGGTACAGCTCAACCTTCAGTTCAGTTCAGTTCAGTCGCTCAGTCGTGTCCGACTATTTGCGACCCCATGAATCGCAGCATGCCAGGCCTCCCTGTCCATCACCAACTCCCGGAGTTCACTCAGACTCACGTCCATCGAGTCAGTGATGCCATCCAGCCATCTCACCCTCGGTCGTCCCCTTCTCCTCCTGCCTCCAATCACCCCCAGCATCAGAGTCTTTTCCAATGAGTCAACTCTTCGCATGAGGTGGCCAAAGTACTGGAGCTTCAGCTTCAGCATCATTCCTTCCAAAGAAATCCCAGGGTTGACCTCCTTCAGAATGGACTTGTTGGATCTGCTTGCAGTCCAAGGGACCCTCAAGAGTCTTCTCCAACACCACAGTTCAAACGCATCAATCCTTCAGCGCTCAGCTTTCTTCACAGTCCAACTCTCACATCCATATGTAGAAACCATTTCCCCAGTTTCAGGGCATACTTTTTTAGAATAAGAAATAGCAACCATATATCTCATGCTTTTAAATATCCAATTTCATATACTTTACCTCAATTTCTCTTTAGCCCATACACTTTTCTATGATACTTTGGTTTGGAAATATAATTTCCTATATCAGATTCTCCTAAAAGCAGAATTCTCAATTGGCAAAGTTGACTTCCCTGAATGAGGAATTATTCTCCACATGACTTTCCCAGAATTCTATTAATGTATCGATCAGCAAATAATTATTAATAACTTATACTACTATGTGCAACTAAGCACAAAATATGTTTGCTGAGTCTGGAACTTCTCTTACTTAAAGGAAGTCAAAAAACTTGACTCTTGAACACAAATGTTGGAAATGTGAGAACTGATCTTTTATGTGGCAGACAGCCAACTAATTTTCAAAGAACTAAAATAAATAAATAAAAGCATAAACTAATGAAATAAAGAAAACCAAAAGCAAAAAGATGAATGAAGATAATTTTGACCTTCTTAAAATACTAAGAAAATAGATATACTGCCGCAAAGATTATTACTGAATAAAACACCATATGGGTTAAGATTGATCAATCTCAAAAACAAGTTTGATGGGAATAAGGGCAATCACATGTTAGTCTTTTTAAACAAATTTTAAAACCAGAAGGAAAAAAAATAGTATATTGTTCATATGCACTCATAGTGGCAAATCCATAAATAAAAGGAAGATATTTTCTTAACAAAAATTCAGCTGTCTAACAACTGCTGAGAGGATGAGGATGACCAAATTACACAAAAGGCACTTCCAGATTATATTCTATATCCTGTACCGGCTGAGAAGCACCCATGAATTGACTATATTCTTTTTATTATTATTATTTATTTATTTTTACTTTACAATATTGTATTGGTTTTGCCATACATTGACATGAATCCACCATGCGGGTACATGTGTTCCCCATCCTGAACCCCCCTCCCACCTCCCTCCCCATCCCATCCCTCTGGGTCATCCCAGTGCACCAGCCCTGAGCACCCTCATCATGCATCGAACCTGGACTGGCAATTCGTTTCACATGTGATAATTTATTTTCTATTTTAATACTCAAGATATTCCACAAGAAAAATAATTTTTAAAAATGTAATAAATGAAAAATGTTATAAATTTTAAATAATATATAAAACATATATGTATATATTTCTAACCACTAAAGAATGTACCCTATTAATTTATCTTGAATTGATTATGGAAAACAACAAATAATTTATTACTTTTTTTTAATGTCTTATTATGTTATGTTTGGCTAGTTTACCAAACATGTACAAAAAGTACAGACTAAAATGTCATTGAGTGTTAGGACATATACATGGACAAAGACAGTTTTTAAAACCCACTGCCTAAATTTTAACACTTCATGCTTTAAATTTAAAAAAAAATAATGTTAAAAAGTGAAAGATTCAGTCTTTTATTTGTAAACACTTATCAGTTATTGTAAAAACCAGGTGCAAAGTCTGTATCCTCAGGAAAAGAAACAAAACCTTTGTTGTAACTGTTGCTACATATCTTAAAGTTGATTTTAAACCAGAGACCAAAATTTAATGAGTACAATTTCTGAAGTTCAACGTGAGCCAAATGTGTTGTTTATGTCAATCCATCTGTCTTCTGTAAATGGCAACCCACTCCAATATTCTCGCCTGGAAAAGCCCCATAGAGAGAGAAGCCTGGCCGGCTATCGTCCAGAGGATTGCAGAGAGTCAGAAACCACAGCGACTTAACACACACATATTTACACTCTGTATTAGTTTGAATCTCAGTATCATTTTCTCTCGTGCCTCCTCTTTTTAACCATTAGTCAAATGTGAATATAATTACATATAAACAGTTAAGACAAACAATTTAAAGACGCAGTGGGTAATCAATTGTTATTTTTGCACAATATCAACAAATCAGGCTTTCCCGAGTCTCAGAAAGTAAAGAATCTGCAGGCAATTCAGGAGACACAGGAGACTCCAGTTCAATCTCTGGGTGGAAGATCCCCTGGAGGAAGAAATGGCAACCCACTCCAGTATTCTTGCTTGGAGAATTCCATGGACAGAGAAGCCTGGCAAGCCACAGTCCATGAGGTTGGAGAGAGCTGGACGCAACTGAGCGACTAAGCACACACATCAACAAATCAGTGACCAAATCATGAGCATATAGTCTCATAGCCTCAAATTGCTGCTCTTATCTAGTCAAACGACACACAGAGGCTTTCAAAGCTTTTATTTAAGGAAAAATGCATTAAAATACTTTTGTTAGCTCATTTAAAAAAAAAAAAAACATATTGGAAAAAAGTACACCACTGCTCTCCTTACTGATATGAAGTGCAAGGATCATTTCCAGGAAATTTCTGTGGGATTTGAAACTCTCAATTTGAAAAGGCTGCTGAATAATTTAGAATATCCTCTGTCAAACCTACAACACACTCCAGCGTTTCTGGGCCAAGAATGACCATTCTGTAGTAAATCTCCTCCATTTAAAGCCTACCTCCTTGGGTTTTCTAGCAAATGTTCCTTGTTTTACTCTTTGCACATTACCAATAGAATCTAACCCTTTTTTCATTCAACATCCCATTACAAATTTGAGATGTCTCTTTGTCTAAACAGTTTAATTTCCAACAACCGTTTCTCATATACCTTGCTCTTTTGGCTTTCTGACATGTCTGCATCTGGTTTGTCAATAGCCCCCTAGTGATTTTAGGCTTGATAGTATTTCAGGTTTAATAGCATTTAGATTGTGCCTTAGATATAAGACTGCTCAATAAACGTCTATTGAACAAATAGATGACTTCTTTCCTCCACCTTTTGTATTTCTTTGTGTTGGAGTAAAGTTGCTATTCCTGTCTGGAAATTCATTCTACCACCCCCATACACATTCTCTAGCTGAACAGTGACAGCTCCTATCTTACTCTTAGTACTTCATTTCCTGGAGGTTTGTGTTTTCAGGCCATATCTCTTTGCTAGCACACTTTTACATCTTTTTTTTTTTCTTCTGCTCTTTATTCTATTTCTTTTCTTTTTTTTAATTTTTATTTTTACTTTATTTTGCTTTACAATATTGTATTGGTTTTGCCATACATTGACATGAATCAGCCACGGGTGTACATGAGTTCCCAATCCTGAACACCCCCTTCCCCAAGAGAAGGCGCTTTCATAAAGAAGTCATTGCTGAGAGAGTGATATCTGCCTTCCCAACTCAATCTGTTTTTTACATTTACTTGTTCTCAGTTTTCGTATCCCTTGTTTCTATTGCTATCCTTCTAATAACATCATTTTTTTTAATCAGAGAAAAAAATGTCTTGCCTAAACCAGGTTCAGATTGTCAACCTGAAACATGTGTACCTCTGATCAATCCACGGGTGAGAGCCAACAAGGAAAAAGTGAGACACAGAGGGACAAATCTGAGACCGTTTTGTAAAAGGACTGAAGATTTTCCTTCCTGTGATTAACCTTGGGTGCTCTGAGTTTCGATACAGCAAGACACATTGATACCTTTCAATTGCATATTCTAGGACTTGTTGGATGACATTCTTTACTCAACACTACCTATGGCATGTGCACTAGAGGAAACAGAAGGTGCAGTGAACAGAGTGTTGTTAACAGGAAAATAAGCAACTGTACGTATAAAATATGGCATCATAGAATGATATTAGGAAGAATTAGAAATGCTGTCAAAGTTTCTCCACTATTAGTTCATTTGAAACAGTATGTTCTAGGAGATGTAAAGCAATGGTCCCTCTCAGGAGATGAAAGTAGCAGATTAAAAAAAAAAAACCAACCTCTAGGAATAAAAAATTCAATGGACTTAAGAACAGACATGAGGATAAAGCCGGACAACTGCCAATTGTCCCAAGTTCCTCTCAGTATTATTTTTCCATCTGCAGACAACTTCTCTGGAGTCATTCTTTTGATTCTCTTACTTCCTAGACTGGACACCAAGATTTCAGATGGATAGTTCTTTTCTTGGTGGTTCAGACAGTATAGAATCTGCCTTCAATATAGGAGACTCAGGTTCAATCCTTAGGTCAAGAAGATCCCTTGGAGAAGAAATGGTAACCCACTTGCCTGGAGAATCCCATGGACAGAGGAGCCTGGCAGGCCACAGTCTGTGGGATCGCAGAGTTGGACATGACTGAGTGATTAACACTACTACTACTAATGACCTCTATGACCTTCAAGCCTACGAAAACTGACTGCAAACCATTTCTAGTACCAGGACCAAAGGTATCAGTACATTTCTAGGCATTGTTGCTGTTGTTTAATCATTAAATTGTGTCTAATCTGTGCAGCCCTATGGACAGTAGCCTGCCAAATTCCTCTGTCCATGGGATTTCCCAGGCAAGAGTACTGAAGTGGGTTGCCATTTCCTTCTCTAGGGGATCTTCCCGACCCAGAGACTGAACCTGCATCTCCTGCTTGGCAGGTAGATTCTTTACCACTGAGCCACCTGGGAAGCCCATTATTTTTGGCATTGTTGTTGTTCAGTCACTAAGTCATGTCGGGCTCTCTGCAACCCCATGGTCTGCAGCACACCAGGCTTCCCTATCCCTCACTGTCTCCTGGAGTTTGCTTAAACCCATGTCCATTGAGTCGGTGATGCTAGCCAACATCTTATCCCCTGTCACCCCCTTCTTCTCCTGCCCTCAATCTTTCCCAGCATCAGGGTTTCTCTTCTTTGCATCAGGTGGCCAAACTTTAGCATGGGTCATATTCAGATGAGCCTGTAGCAATAGCAGGTCTCACTGAGATGCTGTGGATTTCTCTCTCCAAGTGTGCTCCCTGTGTTCCTGACACCCATCCCTTCCTTGACCATCCTTGATCAATAGTTCAGCTTGTGCGCTGGTGGGACTCAGCCCACGTCAAAGTCCAGTCTTAAACCACTATCAACGTAGCCTTGAAAAAAATTGATTTCAAATTCAAGTAACCTCTGACAGAGATTAGCAAACTATGGCTTGTGGGGAATATCCTGCCTGTAGCCTATTTGTGTAAATGGAATTTCACTGGATTAAGCCTTATCTTTTTTCATTCATTCATGTTTATTCAGTCATTCTATGACTGTTTTCATGCTACCATAGCAGAATTTTGTATTTGTGACAGAGACCCTCTGGTTCCCAAAGCCTAAAATACATACTACTTGGACCTTTAGAAAAAATATTTGCTGATGCCTGGTCTCTGAGATGGGGAAAATGCCACCAGTTTGGATCAGCTAGAGTTGCTTCCCACTTTCTTTGCTGCAAAAAGACCTTTACAACTGTCCTAGATACATTTTGAAAATTAATTTATATACAAATAAGGAGGGGAAAAAAATCATCTTTACCCACAAGTGACTAATGACCTCCTTCTGAAACAATCCACCCCTCAACCAGTTTCTTCAGGGCTCCCTTGACATCTTTGTTTCTCTAAGTGTAGATTGTGGGGTTCAGCATGGGGGAGATTACGCTTGCAAAGGTCTGCACTGGAGTGACCAGCACCTTACTCAAAGACGGCTGGGTATAGACAAGAGCACAGGGCCCGAAGAACAGAGTGACCACAGAGAGGTGGGAGACACAGGTAGACGATGCTTTGTGCCACCCCTCAGCCGCGTGCGTCTTTACCACTGCAGTGACGATGCGCATGAAGAGGAAACAGAACCTGGGCCAATGTTGGTGAAGCTTACCATCTCAATGATGAGTGTGTTACTACAGGCCAATTTGACAACAGGAAAGATGTCGCAGAAGAAATAACCTACCTCGTTAGACCCACGGTATGGTAATTGGAAGGTCAGTGTAGTGAGACTTGTGGCGTGGAAAGAGCTAATAGCCCAGGCGCCAGCCACCAGCAGGGCACACGCCCGATGATTCATGATGATGGCATAACGCAGCGGGTTGCAGATCACAGCAAATCAGTCATACGCCATCACCGTGTAGAGCAGAGACTCCGTGCAGCCTAGGCAGTGGTAAAAGAAGACCTGGGACATGCAGCCACCCAGGGAGACGACCCAGCTCTTCACCAGCAGGTTGGCCAACATCTTTGGGGTGCTCACAGAAGAGAAACCAATGTCCAGAACAGAGAGGTTACAAAGAAAGAAATACATAGGAGTGTGGAGGCGGGAATCAGACACCACAGCTAACGGGTTAAGCAGATTTCCTAGCAAAGTGCAGACATAGAAGATTAAGAACACCACAAAGAGCACAACTTCCTGCCCCTGGGTTCGAGGGATGCCCAACAGGATGAATTCTTTAACCAACGTGTGATTCCTTATCTCCGTAAAAGTTAGATTTTTGTCCTGGAAAGAGGGGAAGTGATAGTAAGTTAATGACCCACAGCACCAAAATCCGCAGCTTGCTACCAACAGAGTCATAAAAAGGAAGAGGATCATAGGTTCTATTCATGGAAGGATAATGCTTATTGTGATTGAGACATCAAGAATAGCAAATACCCCAGAAGAAGGTGCCCTCTCTGGGGTGAGGACTGAAGGCAGGCTGGTATATGGACAGACATTGTTTTATTATCAGCTACAGAGGAGCAAGTGACAAAGAGAGTAGAAGCCTTGGAAACTGATGAAGGAAAAGAAAGAGAAAGGGAAGGAAAACAAAATAGAGTAGAGAAAAGAAAAGGGTAAATGAGGCATGTTTACAGTTTACAGAGAATTTTTATGACCATTTTCGAGTTAAGCCTTTATAGAGTCTCATAAGGGAAGATCTCCTGGAGAAGGAAGTGGCAACCCACTCCAGTATTCTTGCCTGGGAAATCCCACTGGCAGAGGAGCCTGGTGGGCTACAGTCCATAGGGTCACAAAGAATGGAACATGACTGAGTGACTAAACAGTAACAGAGTCCTGTATATATGATAGGAATAATATTTCTATTTCATAGATGATGAAATTATGATTCAGAGAGATTAAGTAACTTGTTGAATTTCTCATATATAACTCATGGAAGATCCAGAATTAGACTCCAAGGATTCCAAATCCATTATACTCTAATTGGAAAAGGAGAAAAATAATTATGGAAATGCAGATAAGAGAAAATATTATTGTATTTTCTAAACTGAGAGGACAAGACAATGTGGCTCGGTCATTCATTTTTTTTAATTTGGATTTCTCCATAAACACCCTTGCCAAGTTGTCACTGAGTCCCTCCTTTGCAATTTTTGTTTCACTATACTCTTCCTGTCTATTATTGTTAAACATTCCAGACAGTTATACAATGAGAGCTGTTACCCTGCATTCCTTATTCTATTTCTGTCAGTGCACTTTTACATTTCATGAACTTTCAAAGTGACTTTGAGAACACTGTGATCTGAAATTGAATTATTCATATGTGAAGCTAAAAAGACTTTTTCACACTGGTTTCTGTTAGTTAGTGCTGAAACCATTTTTTAAGTCTGTTTTTATGAAAACCCAGGTTCCTACATATATAGTTTATAGGTGTCCAGTTTCATAGTTTTAGTATTCACCCATCACCCAAGCCTATCAAAGCATCTTTGTGTATTTGGACTGTCATCAAAAATACGCAATGCACTGCATTCTTTCCAGCATGCCCTTTCTTTAATCATGAGGTGTTGTAGTGTCCACATTTTCATCTACATCCATATGGAAGATATTGGTAAAACAAACTGCCTAAATTGGCAAAAAGTTCTTCTTTACTAAAATATTTGGGTATATTATGTATCCTATTTCTGATCTAAGTAGGGAAGAGATATGGATTAGCTTTTATAATTCTTTCAATTTAACTAAATTTGAGGATTCAATTAGCATTGCACAAATGTACATACAAAAAAATTTCAAAAACTATGGATAAAGTAAATCACGGAAAATAAAAAATATTTCATAACATTCTGGAGAGGTTTTTTTGTATTCTCTAAAAGAGATTCAGAAATAACAAATTTCATGAACTATCTGAAATAGGATATTTTCTGCTCCTGAAGTAACCATATGAAATCAGATGAACTTAATTTAACATCCTAAACAATTTTTTTTAAATATGCAAAGGGAAAGCAACTTTTAAGTGTAAAATCAAGACTAACATGTGTGATGAGTCAGAAATGAATCAGAAAAACAGGTTATTAACTTTGAGGAATCCATCATACCCACATCCTTCAGCTTTTTTTCTTCATTGCCTCAGGGAATAATAAGATATATAAAATTTTTATGATAAAATAAATCATAAAAGTTTAGACCATGCCTTTTTTAGATAACGTTTTGATTTTATTTTCATTGAAGTTTTGAATAAAAAGAATACATTCTATTGATTCTATTGATCCAAGAGGAGAAAGGGGAAAGTTTTCATATCAGAGAAGAGAAATTATAACACGCAATAAAACAAAATGAGCAAAAGTTTAGACACTGAAAAAAAGCTCATTCCTATAATGCTACATTATTCTCTTAATTCAACGTGGTGGATGGTAGTGCTAGTCAGTGAAATATGGAACTAAGTGAATTATAGAATGAAAATCTATTTTTAAGGTAAATAATAGAATTGTTCCTGTATCTATTGACTTTGAGGAACGTATGGACCAAGCAATTGATGATGTCCAATGTGGAGAATGCATGACTCTGAAACCAAAGAGAAGTTCAGGGCTAAAGATGTAACCAAAAAATGGAAGATTGCTCCTCGCATTTATGAAAATATAGATGAGTACAAAATGGGGAACACAGAGAGGAACTGGGAGCATTTGAGAAGTCTAGGGAATTAGGGGTCCTGTCCTCATTTCTTCCCCTCACCACTCCTCACATTATTATCTGGTTCCAATGCACTGTTGAAAATCAGTAAATTAAATAAATAATACCTAATAATCAGCCCTTTATATACATTAACATATTTAATCCTCTTAACAACCATCTGTAGTAGTTGTATTACTATTCCCCACTTACAGAAGAGTAAATGGAATAATAATTTGCCACATTACTTACAATTGAAAATGAAAGTCTCAGAAGAGTAAACTGCATAATAGAAGATTAAATAAATTGCCACATTATGTATGATTACCAGATAGTAATTTCTAACACTCTCTCTCCCCACCAAAACAGAGATCTGGTGAGCTGTTTGCTAAGCATGAGTCACCTGATTAGAGTTGATCTATAATTATTTCTGAGTTTTTAAAAGTCTCAGTCCAGGTTTCGTGTTGGTGAAAAAGAAGCCTCATACCATTGTAAGGCTGTAAAGTGAGTCAGACAATAAAATGGATAGAAAAAGGACTATCAGGCTGAATGTTTACTCTGTGTATAATAGCACTGAAGTGAATACCAGGAAATGACATACCAAGCAATGTTAATCATTTGAATGACTCTCCAGGGACAAGAACACTGTAAATATATTAAAGTGGTTATTTTTAATTTCTTCTCTTAAAATTCATGAGAACAGTTAGGCCAGGGAACAATTTAACAATCCAGGAGCCCAAATCTTAATGTTCTAATGAAAGATTCTATGGCACAATTCCTTAACTGTAAACATATCTTTATTATCATCATACAAAGGAGAGCCAGAGAGCAGACATATATCATAACTAACGCAGAGTAAATCCTACATGGCTAAATATGGAAGGAGACAAAAAGACGAACTCAGTTTGTGTCTCGAATTGTATTTGGAAAAAATAAAGGTCAACAGAGGACAAAAATGCCCAATGTCTTAGATTCAGGATTAGAATTTAGATCCAGGGTATGTTGTGGTTGATCTGAATCAGTTCTGTTTAATTCTTTGACATCATATTCAGCATGTCATGTAGGGCGGATGGGGAGGGAGATACACGCAGACATACACACACAGACACATATTTTTTCTGGGAAAATGTCCATAAGTATTCTTGGGTTCTTAAAAGGGGTCACAGCCATCAAAATGATGAGGAATCACTACTTAGACTAAACTAGGAAAATGACACGTAGTTTAAGAACTAAGGTGAAACAAATATATTTGTGTTTATATTCCATGACAAAAGAGTGAAAATGTCTTAGCGTCTACTTAAAGCAAATGGGGAAAAAACAAGGAAGTTACATAGCAGAAAGGGCAGAGAGGAGTGAGAAAGTGATAGGAAAAGATACAGGGAAAAAGAAAGGAAACTATATGTTATAATAAACATGTAGGCTTATACTGTCATAAAAACAGTGTTGTGGTCCAAGTCAGTACAGTTTTACACTTCTCTGTTCTCCTGGTGCCTCTTATGGATGCTTTTATGTTCACCTTGTCAAGAAAGGACTACAAACTGGCTTGATCCTGGGGTCTTTAGGTTTGAGGTGTTGCTATGTTTCTGTCCTTAAGCTGGTCAGGGTTTGTGCAAATAGATTCCCAATCTAGAGCTCATTGAGTCATTGATCCTTTCTCTAGGCTCTAAAGCCTCCTTCAAGAGTGGGTATCAGAGGCTTAAATAGAACTGGCATCAAGGGACCAGATTCCATGAAATCTGTTTTAAGTCCCTAAGGCTTACAGATAACATCATTTTCTCACTAATTAGTTTAAGGACTCTAACACTTTTTTGTTTTTTGACGTAGCCAGTTGGTCTCTGTATTGAAGATGATGGAACTTTTGCCAAGGACCATTCTGGAAGAGCTACCAGGTACGCTAGAAAACATTCAACTTATTATCTATGAAAAGTAAAGACCTGATGCTACATTAATGTTTTCATTCCTGACATTTAATGTCTCAATGGTTGGTTCTTCCTCAGAACAATTATAGGGCTCATGATTGCTGCATGGTACTTAAAGTGTAAGATTTTTAATCATAACATCTGGGTTTAAATCCTGACCACACAATGACTGGTGTGTGAGAATGAACAAGTTACTCAAATTGTCTGATGATCACCAAATTCTTTATCTGTAAACCCGAGATGATAATACCTTTCACATTATAGTTTTATGAATTTCACATGAGATAATGTATGTGCAAATTTGGTTTTGAATTGTAAATCTTTCTGTAAATATTAAGAAGTAGCACTATTTTAATTACTTTCAGTTAATTAGTATGATTTAAAGTGGCTGGAATAATGTGTTAAAAGAACCTAGACTATTGACTTTTAATAACAAATTTCTTGAGATATAATTCACACATCATAAGACCCATCATTTTAAAGTATACAGTTTAGTGATTTCACAGTTTTGCCACCAATACCACAATCCAATTTTAGAACATTTCTATCACTTTAGAAAGATCCCTCGTGCCTACTTGCAGGCATTACTTCTTCCCATCCCTCACTCTAGGACACAATAATGTGCTTTTCTGTTGTTATGGACTTGTCTTTTGTGCACAGTTCATGTAAATACAATCATACACCATGTAGCCTTTTGCATCTGCCTTCTTTCATTTGGCATAATGTTTTCAAGGTTCTTCTACTTCATAGCATCTACCAGCACTTCATTCCTTTTATAGCCAAATAATTGTGCACAGTGTAGATATTGTACATTTTTTACTCATTCATTACCTTTATGGGTATATGGGTTGTTTCTGAGGTTATTAAGGTTACTGCCTCAGGAATGCAGATAACCTCAGATATGCAAATGACACCACCCTTATGGCACCTTTATGGCAGAAAGCAAAGAAGAACTAAAGAGGCTCTTGATGAAAGTGAAGGAGAAATGTGAAAAAAAATGGCTTAAAACTCAACTTTAAGAAAACTAAGATCATGGCATCTGGTCTGGGCAAATAGATGGGGAAACAATGGAAACAGTGAGAGACCTTATTTTGGGGGGGCTCCAAAATCGCTGCTGATGGTGACTGCACCCATGAAATTAAAAACCACTTGCTCATTGGAAGAAAAGTTATGACCAACCTAGACAGCATATTAAAAAGCAGAGACATTACTTTGCCAACAAAAGTCCATCTAGTCAAAGCTATGGTTTTCCCAGTAGTTGTGTATGGATGTGAGAGTTGGATTATCAAGAAAGCTGAGTGCTGAAGCATTGATACTTTTGAACTTGGTGTTGGAGAAGACTCTTGAGAGTCCCTTGGACTGCAAGGAGATCCAACAAGTCAATCCTAAAGGAAATCAATCCTGAATATTCATTGGAAAGACTGATGTTGAAACTGAAGCTCCAATAATTTGGCCACCTGATGCAAAGAACTGACTCATTGGAAAAGACCCTGGGAAAGATTGAAGGTGGGAGAAGGGAACAACAGAGGATAAGATGGTTGGATGACATCACTGACTCGATGGACATGAGTTTGTGTAAGGTCCGGGAGTTGGTGTTGGACAGGGAAGCCTGGCGTGCTTCTGTCCATGTGGTTGCAAAGAGTTGGACACGACTAAGCAACTGAACTGAAACTGAACTGAACTGTGTTGTTCCTACTTTAGATTACTGTTAATAGTGCTCTTATGAAAATTTATATATAAGTTTCTGTTTGACTATATATTTCCAAATCTCTTGTGTATATGCCCAGAGGTGAAATGCTGAATCTAGATTGTTGGTACTTCAACTTGAATTATATACAAACAGAAAAAATGTTCTTGTTGACTGTACATTTTCTTAAGTATTGTTATCTCTAATTTGAAACTAGATATGAATGGTTGCTTTCAATCTTTATATAGAAATAAGCAAAATAAATGCAAAAAAATACTATAAAACCTATAAAATCCTAAATGCACTGATTTGATCTAAATGATTATGTTGTTTTATGTAAAATCAAATAATTGATACTGAATTTAATCAAAGAAATATATTTATATTTGTGAGTTTTATGCTTCATTTGTCAACTTGATTTCATTTTTATATTTTTTCTTAACTTTTTATTTTATATTGCTGTATAGCCTATTAACAATGTTGTGCTATTTTCAGGAGAACTACGAAGGGACTCAGCCGTACATAAACATGTATCCATTCTCCCTCAAGCCCCTCTTCCATCCAGGCTGCCACATAGCATTGAGCAGAGTTCCCCATGCTATATGGCAGGTCTGTGTTAGTTATTATTTTAAATTTAGCAGTGTGTACCTTTCCATCCTAAACTATTCAAGGTATATTTAATCATCCTTTGAATTATCCTTCTTACCCTTGCTGTAATCTTACTTCTTTTAAAAATGAGCTTTTAACTTATCAATATATTATTTTTACCAGCTAATTAATTAAATTTTAAAGGGATTATAGCAATTAGATTTTAGGGGAACTCTAAAGGAGTCTCCAGTTTATGATGAGGGGAGTCTCCACCAGATGATGATGTTGGAGGTCAATGTTAGATAACAATGTTGTTGGGTGACCATGGTAGGAATGAGTTACTTCCAGCAGATGTTGGGGCAGAAAGAGTTGACCAAACACCATCACAGGTCACAGTACATATCAAAGGAGGCCGCAGGAAGGTGTATCAAAGTGGAAAAATGGACATCACTCTTTACCAATGCTGTAAGCTTGTAGTTGCAGAGCTCAGAATCAACCCTGGGGAAATGAAGGGTGAGGGTAGAAAGTTCAAAACTGACTAAGTTTGTAACTTGAATGTAACAGTTTTGTAACTTGAATATAATAAGTGTAACTTGAATCTCATGGACTTCAGTGTAACTGGGATACTTTTCCTACCAACCATTTGGCAGAAATGGAGGTGCAAGATAAAAATAAGCAAGGTATGAAAAAATAACAGGAGCTGCATTTTGTGCATCTGGGTTTGTCCTGTAGGAACAACAGTTGCCCACTATCTATCTTCTTTGTATGTCTGCATGAGTGCTCAGTTGTGTCTGACTCTGCAACCCGATGGACTGTAGCCTCCCAGGCTACTCCATTCATGGCATTTCCCAGGTAATAATACTGGAGTGGGTTGCCCTTTCCTCCTCCAGAGGATCTTCCTGAGCCAAGGATCGAACGTGTGTCTCTTGGGTCTCCTCCATTGACAGGTGGGTTCTTTACCACTGAGCCACCTAAGAAACCCACTTACATGTTTGAAATGACCTTAAATTGTGACTCTCCAAGAGATACATAGTGATGTAAGTTATATACTTGTAACTGGATGTGGTCGGGGACCTGATAATATGATGGCTAGGAACAGAATTACGGGTGGAAGATAATAGGCCTAATTATGTTCAATGGACTTTGAAAATTATTCAGCCAGTGCAATTTTACTTGCAACATTTTCTCTGACCTTCAAGCTTACATCTCATTTCAAAGGGCTCAGCAAACCAGCTTTGGTCAGTCACTGACTTACAGGATCCTCTGGAAGGTTTCCATGGAAACCAAGTGCAGAGCAGGAGAGCATGGATAGCCTAACAATTAATTTCAAGCCTGCTGTTTCTCTTTTTCCTGACCATATAGCCAATGCTTTTAGCATGGCTTTTGCCAAGTGAATATAAATAATACCATGCTACAAACATTTAAAATACTATAAAATACTATATTAACAGTATCCAATAAAAATAGAACATATTACTATATGAAAGTGAAGTGAAAGTGAAGTCGCTCAGTCGTGTCCGACTGTTTGCGACCCCATGGACTGTAGCCTATCAGGCTCCTCTGTCCATGGGATTTTCCAGGCAAGAGTGCTGGAGTGGATTGCCATTTCCTTCTCCAGGGGATCTTCCCGACCCAGGAATCGAATCCTGGTCTCCCACATTGCAGGCAGACGCTTTACTGTCTGAGCCACCAGGGAAGCCGCATATATATATATATATACACAAATGAATTATACATATATGTATAGTATACATTGTATGTACATACTATATTATATATAATAATAGCTGCTATATTATAAACCTATAACATAATATTAAGGATTATATATTACTGATTTTTTTTGGCTAAAAAGGAAAAAAAAACTGACTTTTCTATATCTCTTGACATTTCTATGCCTTAACCACTCCTAGGTTTTCCTCTTATGGCCATCCCCATTCTCAAATTTATAAATCCTACCCCAGCCAGCAATACACATTTCATATGTGATCTTCTCTTTTAGGCTCACCCTGGTATTCCCAGACCAAATAAACATCTCTCATTTGAACCCACTTCATATTTTAATTACATTTTTTGACAGATAATACTTAATTTGTTTCATAATTAATTACATAAAGACCTCTGCCCAAATCAGCTTTTCTTTCTCTGTAGCATCTAGTTAAGTGACTTAACAGTGACTCAATGAATGTTTGCTAAATTAATACATCAGTTAATTAAAATAAGAGGAAATCAACTTAGACTTCAGATCCCTTGGAGAACAGAAATCCCAGTTTAGTGCCCTCATTTCTGAGCACTCAGTAAGATACACAGACCTCTTTCCTCTCTTCTAGGAGAGGTATTTATATGAGGGATCTCTGAGGTCCCTTCTGCCTCAAAAGTTCTATTTGATAATCATGATCTAAAAATAAGGTCTAACTATGTTGCATTTAGACTATCTTTTCATGTGGACCCTAGTCTAAATTTCTCTCTTTAGTTCTGCTCATCATTTGCTTCCCAATAGATAGACTTAGCTCTAGAAATAATAAACTGGCCAGAGAGTTGAGGACCAGGCTATGTAAAGGCATCACTTACTAAAGTATATCCAATTCGATATTAAAAAATAGTGATAGGCTTTCAGGTGTGCTCAGACCCTGTGCTGAACCACTGCATGGGACACAAAGATGGGCTTAGTGGTACAAGATATATGAGACATACAGTACCTATTCTCAAAGAATTCACCAGCTATGAGGTGGAGAAGACAAATATAAAGATAACTATAAAAGCTATGGAGGAGGATTCAGGAGGAAGGGGACACATGTATGCCTATGGCTGATTCATGTCACTCTATGGCAAAAACCATCACAATATTGTAAAGTAATTATCCTCCAATTAAAATAAATAAATAAATTTTTAAAACTTATTCTAAACAGACAAACTCAGTATAAGATTTAGATCCTAAATTAACTACCAATCCATTCTTTTAAGTGAAGCGGCATTGGAGAACAGAGTCCCTAACTTTTTTCTCACTTGTTCCATGTTATTTTATGTATCTTGTTTGGGCTCTCTGGATTCAGTTGCCTCATTATATATAAGATGAAACCATTGTTTTATATGATCTTTAAGTCTCATAAATTTCTATCTTCCTATGTCTTACAGGACTTAAGAATGTAGCTCTTTGTTTTCATAGAAATGGTTTGTTTATTGGTGTCCCTAAAGGACTTTTATATTCACTTTAAAAATAATGAATTTCATTCTGTTTGATTATTATCAGAATTATTATCAGTTCCACTGATTATATCATGTGTGTGTGTGCATAAGTTTTGTGTGTGTGTGTATTTAAGGAAATTAAATATTCCTTACCTCTCTCAAAATAACTAAGAATGTAAAATACTTCTAAATTTTGGGTATCAAAACTGCAGGCAATAACATGAGATACAAATTTTCACAGTACCTACTGATGGAAAGAATTAGCAAGTATCGGATTAATTTAAGCCATGAGAACTGTCAGGGCTGATAAACTGAACCTTCTGCATTCCATCTTAAAATTCATTCTGAGTGTCAGATTGCTCACCCTGGCCCTGCTGTTTGGTCTAACTGCCTTGCTTTAATTCTGCTTTTTATTAGGCGCTGGGCAAAGCCAGCTCTGAGCCTGGAATGTGATTGAAAGATTCCAATGATGCTTCTTTGAGATAAGATTCCATGCTCAGAATATGTAGCCATTTGAACTCTGAATTATTTTAATTGCTTTGTCTAGACCATTTAATTGCATCATAACTGGCAAGTGACATTTTTATCACTAACTCTCATTAAAAGTTAATATCATAGAATCTCTCTCTTTTAATGCAATGATTTAGGAAGAAATCAGTCTCGCCTTAGAAATGCTAGAAAAACTGAGGTGAATGAAATTTTGCTTGAGTGTGTGTGTGGAAAGTAGGCTGTATGGTGTGTGTGTGTGTGTGTGTGTGTGCACGCATATACACATGCATGTTACACTCACAGTTAGTTCTTCCCTGGAATACTGATTGCAGGGAAAACCCAGACCATAAAACTAACAAGCCTTCTTGTACTTCCAGTATCAATTCCCAGTCTTAATCCACTTGGCCCTGATATGCAGCTCTGAAGTGAGAGCTAGAAATTAGAGGGCAAAAATAAAAGCCAAAGTCATAATGAGCAGGAGAAGCATCTCATAAGAGTGAGTACCTTTGAGATTAATTAACTAGAGAATTATCTTCATAATGATTCCCTTAGAGAAACCTTACAGCTTGGCGTAAGTGGTAAGAAAAGTTTTTTAAATGTGTTTCTTTTCTGGAACTTTCCATTACCTCCTTTGGGAAACAAAGACCGTTTCTGAGTCTCAAACAGTGATGTTGATAGGAATGAACATAGAGAGTGCATGCTGTTAGCAGCACAAATCATATGTTGGCTATGGGAGGCATTAGAACAGATCTGGGCTTGGAAGTCTCAGCTTTCTAGGACTATGGGGACAAAACACTGAACCACAAATTGGGTGGCATGAACAACAGACATTTATTTTCTCACAGTTCTGGAGTCTAGGAGTCTATGATCAAGCAGACAGAAGGGTTGGTTTCCTCTGGGAGGACAAGGGACCCATTTCAGGCTCTGTCCTTGATGACTTGCCGACGGCCACCCTCTTGCTCATCCTCATGCCGGCATTCTTCCGACTGTATCCCTGGTGTCTCTTTGTGTCTGCAGATTACCGTTCTTATAAGGACATCAGTCATGTTGAATTGGGGTCCACCCTAAGAGCCTCATTTTAATTTAATTACTGCTTTAAAAGTCCTATCTCCAAATTACAGCCACATTCTAAGGTATGGGGTCTGGCGGGGGACAGTTAAGACTCCAACATGTGAATCTGGGGGGAAAACACAATTCAGTCTATAATAGAGTAAGACAAACATAGGGCTGGATGGCAGCCAAGGTACACATGACATGTATGGCTTTCAACAAGTTTCCCAGGCTCAACCTCATGTTTCTAAACTGTAAAATACAAAAATACAGTAACAACAAGTATTTAGCTCATAGGGTCATTGAGTGAGTGAAAGTTGCTCAGTCTTGTCTGACTTTTTGCGACCCCATGGACTATAGAGTCCATGGAATTCTCTAGGCCAGAGTACTGGAGTGGGTAGCTTTTACCTTCTCCAGGGGATCTTCCCAACCCAGGGATCAAAGCCGGTCTCTCACATTATAAGTGGATTCTTTACCAACTGAGCCACTAGGGAAGCCCAAGAATACTGGAGTGGGTAGACTATCCCTTTTCCAGGGGATCTTCCCGACCCAGGAACTGAACCAGGGTCTCCTGCATTGCAGGCGGATAGGATCATTATGAGAATAAAATGATATAAGAATGCAAATAAACTAGTATAGTGCTTAGTACATGATAAATGCTCTATTTATCACATTTATCAAATTTGTCACATTTATCACATTTACTTGGTCTCTCCATTCCTGGTGGTAGCTTCAGTTTATCTTGTTCTGTCTACAGTTGTAATTTAACTATTGTATGTCTGTTTTCTCCAGCAGGCTATGACATCATTCAGGTAAGATCATCTGTGTCTTCTTTATCTTTGCCTTGCCCACTCCTAGCAAAGTTATCTGTCAAATGATATCTGAACGAGTGAAAATGAAAAGGAATTGGATTCCATCTTTTATTATTACAAATTGTGCTAGGTTGACCCTCTGAGCTGTTACAACCAGGAAACTGAGGAATGGGAAGAGATCATGTAGACTCAGAGAGGCTTAGAAGCGTTTGTGTATGCATGTGTCTCTCTTTTTTTTTTCAACAACTCCTAGACCAATAAAATGAGGGCTTATTCAATGAAGACACTGGAGGAATCAAACACTGCAGCCAAGATGAAGAAGCACCAGGGCAAAGGGGGAAAGAAGAGGAGGAGGGGCTGCAAGAGGATGAAGGAAACAGATCTTGAGAAGCTGAAGAAGCAAAAGGTGATCTCCCTCCTTCCCTTATCAGCAGCATGATAACTCACACATCCCAGCGTCAGAAAGCCAGCCCTCAAGTCTTCCTTCTGCCATTCACTCCTTATGTGTCCTTGCATACGTGCATGTGTGCTAAGTCACTTCAGTTTGTCCAACTGTTTATGACCCCATGGACTGTAACCCACCAGACTCCTCTGTCCATGGGATTCTCCAGGCAAGTATACTTGAGTGGGTTGCTGTGCCCTCCTTCAGGGAATCTTCCTGACCCAAGGATTGAACTCCCGTCTCTTATATCCCCTGTATTGACTGGCAGGTTCTTTACCACTACTGCCACCTGAAAGCCCTATGTGTCCTTAACAAGCCATTTTATCTCTTCCAGTCTTAGTCCCCACATCGCAAAATGGATGTAATCATAATAGTATCTGCCCTTTACCATATAGTAATATTCCATAAACTACAAAGTGCAGTTGAAGTAGTAGCTACTGATTTCTCTACCTCTGCTCAGGAAGGAAGTCCAGCTGATATAGGACCTTCCTCAGAGATGACTTCACCTCCTTATTCCTGAGGCTGTAGATCAGCGGGTTGAGCATGGGGGTGACCAAGTTATTCAGGATCTGAACAGTTGCATCCATCCAGGGGCTTGGGGTTGGCTGTAGGTAAATGAGGACCACTGGCATGTAGAAAAGCAGGATGGCAGTGAGGTGGGCGCTGCAGGTGGAAAAGGCGTGCTTTCGGCCGTCTGCAGAGCGGATCTGCAAGATGGAGCAGACGATGCGGCTGTAGGAGGTGAGGATGAGAAGGAAGCAGCTGAGGGGCATGAGGCCCACACTGATGAATCCCACCATCTCCAAAGCTGAGGTGTCTGCACAAGCCAGCTTCAGCATGACCGGAATATCGCAGAAGAAATAATCCACTTCATTGGGGCCACAGTAGGGCAACTGGAAGGTGAGTGTAGTTAGAAAGGTGGCCTGAATACAGCCAAAAAATGAGGTGCCCATGGCCAGGATGGCACACGCTCTGTGACTCATGATTATTGTGTAGCGCAGAGGGTAACATATGGCAACAAAGCGGTCATAGGCCATTACCGTGTACAGGAAACACTCGGTGCAACCCAGGAAGTGGTAGAAGAAGAGTTGGGACATGCAGCCTGCATAGGAGATGGCTCTGCTGTTCCCTGCAAGGTAGAAGAGCATCTTGGGGGAACTCACAGAGGGAAAAAACATGTCACACACAGACAGTTTACACAGGAAGAAGTACATGGGAGTGTGCAGCCGAGTGGAGGAGACAATTGCCAGTAGGATGAGCAGGTTCCCCATTAGGGTGAAGATGTAGAAGGACAGAAACAGGACAAAGAGCATGGTCTCCAGGTCCTCTGTGTGCGGGATGCCCAGCAGAATAAACTCAGTCACTGCCGAGGCATTCCTCATAGCTGTGATGAAGTCAAACCTTAAAAAGGGATCAGGAACACTGAAGTCTGAACACCAATATCAAATTATTAAGCTTTTTGACGATGAGCACATTGACTGTGTTTTTAACAAGCAACAACCCACCTTCCTATGAATGGCAGGTTAAAAATATCATGTATTAAATATATCATATCTTAAAGTATCATATATTAAAAATATCATGTATTAAGAAAAGGCTATTTTACAACCAGTCTATCAATCTCTTGGAAGGAATGTCTTGAGAGGCTGATGGTTGTTTATGACAAGACCAGAAGTTCTGAGATATATTCAAGTCATTTTCAGGTCAAGTTAGAAACCACCTTACAGTTGTATAATTCATGGATTCACTCTTTTCAGGCACATTTATATTTTGAAATCTCACAATATCTTTGAGAGGCAAACCCCCACTATGCATTACCCTCTGAAAAATAATCAGGAAAAAACTGTGTTAGGAATCAGAACATTTAATTTTAATTCTGGCTTTGCCACTTATTAGATATAGTAGTTCAAACAATTTATACAATATCTTCCATAGACATAGTTTTGTCATACACAAAATGAAACTAACAATTACCTTAGCAAAAACATCAACAACAAAGATACTCTGGTGTTATAGTAAAGTTAATGCAATTTCTATGAAAGTATCTGTGGAAAACATAAATCTTAATGAAAAGTGTATTTTTATGTTTCTTAAATATATGTTTAAATACCTTTCTTCAATGTTGGCATTATAAAATTATTTGCAAATACATGTTTTATGAAATAATATTATTAAATAGACTTACATCACATCCTCTTCAGGTTACATCCTTCCAGACTTGGGAGGTACAATGTCCCCAACTCTATCAGGAGATGCTGCTCTGGTTCTTCTAGTCCTTTTAACATTTTCTGAGTGGACTTAGAAATATTAAGTCCTAAGGTGACTTTGGAATATTAAATAAAAGAAAGAATAGCAGCAAGTAGAGTACCAAATACTACAATAACATATGATTCTATAATACTGTTTGATTTTTAAAGTCCATTTCAGGAAAAAGAAGCCTCAAGGACCAGGAAGGTCCCTTTATGTGGTCCCCAAGCATGTGTCGGGGAGCAGAAGCTAATGATAAGATATGGCATGGGCAGAGGTTGAAACACTCACATAGTCCACCTGAGAATGGAGTCACATTTTCCAGCGTTATAACAGGACCTCATGTTTACTGCCTCTGACCAGAGAACAGAGTGCTCCAGCCAAACAATCTTTAACTCTCCTACTTATAAAAATGGAGTCTCTTAGGGTTTGTGCATTCGAGACCTGTACACACCCCTGCTTCCAGGAGTGCTTCCTTGGAAGTTGATTCAGATCCCCTGAAGCCCTATTTGGGAATGAGTGATAGCTCTGAGGGAGCAATTAGTTTGTCGATCTATTCATCATCCAGATATGAAATAATAGTAGTGCAATCATCAGAAAAGAATTCTCTGAAGTGGAAATATCTGTGTTCCTCCAGGAGTATTTGCATGGTAGCATGAGTTCCAATTCTAACCTTAGATCACCTGCAGTGCTATCTCTTTTTTGGTTGTCTTTTACACCTTCAAACTTTTTCTTGTGATATCCTTTGTCTACTTTTTTTGAAATTATCTATACATCCATGCAACTACGTGGTTATCTCTAACAAATATCACTTCCAGGTAGAAACTTCATCAGTTATTATTCGCTTTATATCTACTATCATTATTCGTCCTTCAGGTCAATACTTCTAAAGACAAATGTACATTCATGGAGGGTGATCAGTGTAAATAAAGGGGTTGGCTGCAAACCTTCTCCAAAAAAAAATAATTGACTAAATAGCTAATGTTCAGTTAAAGACTCACAGTAAGCCTTTGTCACATGCTAAAGAAAAGTGAAAGTGTTAGTTGTTCAATCATGTCTGACTCTTTGCAACCCCATGAACTGTAGCCTGCCAGGCTCCTCTGTGCATGGAATTCTCCAGGGAAGAAGACTGGAGTGGGCTGCCATTTCCTTCTCCAGGAGGTCTTCCTGACCTAGGCATTGAATCTGGGTCTCCTGCATTGACAGGCAAATTTACTGTCTGAGCCATCATGGAAGCTCTGACACATTCTAAGTGTTACGTTAATTCTTAAAATTTATTACCCCATTTATTCTCCCAAAGAAACCATATAACAAAGAAACTGAAAAGCAGATTAAATAACTGATCACACAACTAAAAACTGACTGCACTGAGACTGTAATTTTAAAGCCAATGTTTTTAAGGTCAACACTATGATGAACTCCAGAGATTTGAATTTTGTACCCAGACAGATTTGGGAGAATGGCACTGAAACATGTATAATATTATATAAGAAAAGAATCGCCAGGCCAGGTTCAATGCAGGATACAGGATGCTCGGGGCTAGTGCTCTGGGATGACCCAGAGGGATGGTACAGGGACGGAGGTGGGAGAGGGGGTTCAGGAAGGGGAACACGTGTACACCCGTCATGTATACATGTCGATGTATGGCAAAACCAACACAATATTGTAAAGTAATTAGCCTCTAATTAAGATAAATAAATTTAAATTTAAAAAAAAAAAAAGGCTTCCAGGGCTGATAAACTTTGTATGCACTCTTCCATGTGATGATTCAGGAATCATGGGTGTATCTGGTAGAAAGATTTATTTTCGATGCAGAAAGTTTAATTATTAGAAATTGGACTCAGAGCAACTGTGACTTTCCTAAAGTTAGACAGCAGAACAGTCATTTCCAAGCTTAGCCCTCCTTCACTGCATCATCACTGCTTCCCAAAACAACCCCATGCAGAAAGCAGCTGGCCCTGTGTGAGAGTTATTAATAGATTCACTTGAGGGTTTTGGAGGAGTGTTGTGTATGCCCTTAGTGTATGCCTTATTACCATTTTTATTGTGTATTCCATGGCAAGATTTTATGAGAAAGAGAAAAAGAAGAGAACCTGATCAGAATATGTCTTGTTTCATAGGAATCAAGTCTCAGAAATTTCAGTAGGTATTTCTCAAGGGAGCAGTCTTGCTACAATTTATTTGTAGGAAATCTTGCCTTATTTGGATCACTTTTGTTTTAATCAGAAAAAAAAAGCCCTGCCTTGTTCAATGCCTTTTATCTTCTCTCTGAAATTCAAGTAAGTCACTAGTACATTCTTGCAACAACTGATTTCTCAACTAATCATTCAGCAGAACTTTCTGATTATAAATAGCAGGGCTAAGTCCAGGCATTCTCGGTCCAGTGACAGGTGCTTTATTGTTTGTTGGTAGGGCTGGGGTCTGGCATGAGTAACCAAGTGAAAGTTTCTTCTTTCATCTGCAAAAACTCAGCAGTGAAGAAGTGGACTGTGAGCCAAAATGGAAGAGTAAGATATGGCTACTTACTGGGTCATAAATTTCTTAATCTGTTTTCCCCCTCCCTTTCTTTTTCTTTTTTTCCTTCTGGTAAGAAAGTATTCAATTGCTTTACTGGGCTCCCTAACAATTTAATTGTTTCTATGGAAGAGGTGGAACCCAGTTAATGGAGGAATTAAGTTAATAAATACAGGAATGAAACATACTTTCTGCATTTTTGTTGGGGAGAGATGGGTATGAGAGAAATATCAGGGACTTGAATCCCAGGAAACTCTCTTGAGTGGCTTGGTGTCCTTAGTTATTACCAGTTCTTAAGTGATTCCTCGCATTTCTTTGTGGTCCCCATTCCCATGATGAGAGCTGGTCAACTGCTGGGATATGGTTCAGGTATGCTCAGAAGGCTACAGTACTGAAACAGCCCTGTGTGTGATAGAGCAGACCAGGTACTAGCAGAAAGATGACTGATCTAGCAGGTTTGAGATATAGCCCAGTCTGTCAAGCAAACTACAGTATCCAGTTTCCAAGGCACAAGCAGACAAGTAGGCCATGGTTCAGAAAGAATAAAACTTTTAGTAACCGCTATCCTGAAAGATACAGTAGAGCATCCTTACAAAAGAAAAAAAAATGTATAAAAAGATGCACCTTTGTGTCACATATATGTAAATATATGTGTGTGTGTGTGTGTAACTATATATATTCAGGGTTCAATTGCTAAGTTTTTTATGTTTATATTCATTCCTGTTTTGCTCTCTTTCATTCTAACAATATTAAATCCTGCCTTCATTCACATATTTATATTTCTAGCCCAGGTTTCCCCCCTTGAATTCTAGACTTGTTACTCAATATCTCCATGTAGGGGTCTGGATGTTAGGCATCTCAAACTCACTGTAACCAAAGAGGCACTATTGTTTTTCCATTCCAAGCTTTCCCACAACTAACTCTTGCTTAGTAAATAAAATGCTACAAGAAACAAAAACAGAGAAAATCTTGAAAAAAGTCAGAGTCAAGCAAAACACTTCATCCACTAAATAAAAAGGATAAGAATTACAACATATTTATTGCCAAAAATTATACAACCAGGAAAAAGTGGAGTGAAATGTTTAAAGTGTTGAAATAGATAAGCACAGAATATTGAATTGAATAGCCAGTAAAATTATCCTTCACAAGTGAAGGAGAAACAAATACTCTCAGACAAACAAAATCTGAGGAAATCTATTTCCAGGAGAACTATTCTGCAAGAAATGTTAAAAGGAATTCTTCAGAAAGAAGGAAAATAACATAGGTCAGAAACTCAGATCTACATAAAGAGAGAGTGTCAGAGAAGGAATAAAGGTGAAACAAATATTTTATTTTTCTTAGTCTGAAACATAACTTTTTAAAGTAATACTAATGCATGGGACATCATGAGAAATGCTGGGCTGGAAGAAGCACAAGCTGGAATCAAGATTGCCGGGAGAAATATCAATAACCTCAGATATGCAGATGACACCACCCTTATGGCAGAAAGTGAAGAGGAACTAAAAAGCCTCTTGATGAAAGTGAAAGAGGAGAGTGAAAAAGTTGGCTTATAGCTCAACATTCAGAAAACGAAGATCATGGCATCTGGTCCCATCACTTCATGGGAAATAGATGGGGAAACAGTGGAAACAGTGGAAACAGTGTCAGACTTTATTTGGGGGGGCTCCAAAATCACTGCAGATGGTGAATGCAGCCATGAAATTAAAAGACGCTTACTCCTTGGAAGAAAAGCTAAGACCAACCTAGATAGCATATTCAAAAGCAGAGACATTACTTTGCCGACTAAGGTCCGTCTAGTCAAGGCTATGGTTTTTCCAGTGGTCATGTAAAGATGCGAGAGTTGGACTGTGAAGAAAGCTGAGCGCTGAGGAATTGATGCTTTTGAACTGTGGTGTTGGAGAAGACTCTTGAGAGTCCCTTGGACTGCAAGGAGATCCAACCAGTCCATTCTAAAGGAGATCAGCCCTGGGATTTCTTTGGAAGGAATGATGCTAAAGCTGAAACTCCAGTATTTTGGCCACCTCATGTGAAGAGTTGACTCATTGCAAAAAACTCTGATGCTGGGAGGGATTGGGGGCAGGAGGAGAAGGGGAAGACAGAGGATGAGATGGCTGGATGGCATCACCGACTCGATGGACGTGAGTTTGAGTGAACTCTGGGAGATGGTGATGGACAGGGAGGCCTGGCGTGCTGCGATTCATGGGGTCACAAAGAGTTGGACACGACTGAGCAACTGAACTGAACTGAACTGAATGCGATGGATAATTATAAATAAATGAAGAACAATGCCACAATGAATGGGATGAAAGAACTATGAAAACTCTGTAACTCATCAAGGTACCTGAAGTACATGTAAAGTAAGATAGCGCTATTTGAAGGTGGAACTGATATTGCAAATTCTAGGGAAACAACTAAAAATTACATATAAAGAAATATAATTGATATGTTGAGAGTGGAGATAAAATGAAATCACATATAATGCTTAACTGAAACCAAAAGAAGTGGGAAAATGTTTAAAAACAGATGTAAGAAATAGAAAATTTAGTAAATATTAAGCCAATTATATCGCTGATTACAAAATGTGCTAATTAAAACTCAAAGATGGTCAGAGTAGCTAAAAACACAAGTGAAGTGAAGTCACTCAGTCTTGTCCAACTCTTTGAGACCCCATGGACTGTAGCATACCAGGCTTCTCTGTCGATGGGATTTTCCAGGCAAGAGTACTGGAGTACTCTGAAGCCATGTGTCTACTCGCCCTTGTAGAGCCAGTGTCCCTTGGTCTCTATGCCCAGCCCATGCCGTCTGCCCTGGCTCCAGTATCCCTCGAAGGGATACTGCCAGTGGTTAAGACTCCATGCTCCTAAGAGGGCACAAGTTCACTCCCTAGTTGAGATTCTAAGATCCTGCATGCTATACAGTGTGGCCAAAAAAAAAAGTGTGTGTGTGTGTGTGTGTGTGTGTGTGTGTGTACCACTAGAAATCCGATTTACTTATAAAGACTTATGTTAAAAGTAAAGGAATAGAGAAAATTATATATCAGGCTAAAACTAATCAAAAGAAAGCTGGACTAACTATATTCATTTTAGACAAAGCAGATTTCAAAAAAGGGAAAATAATCAGAGATAAAGGTGCATATTACAACATAATCATTATGTATCATTATGTGCATAATGTACATCATTACATAATGATAAAAAGTGCATATTACATAATGATAAAATCCAAAATGTGTATGTGCCTAATAAGAGAACATCAAAATTCATGAGGTAAAAACTGATAGAACTGAAAGGAAAAACAATATATGGGGCATTGCATGGAGTTTTTTTTCTTGTCAATCAGGTACTTCAAGCAGATGGACTGATTTTAAGGGAGCCATGGCTGAGTTGGGAGAGAAACAGCAGATGCTAAATAATCTCCAACATGACTATGTTGTTGTTGCTAAGTCACTTCAGTCGTATCCAACTCTGTGTGACCCCATAGATGGCAGCCCACCAGGCTCCCTCATCTCTGGGATCCTCCAGGCAAGAACACTGGAGTGGGTTGCCATTCCCTTCTCCAATGCATGAAAACGAAAAGTGAAAGTGAAGTCACTCAGTCATGTCCGACTTAGTGACCCCACGGACTGCAGCCCACCAGGCTCCTCCGTCCATGGGATTTTCCAGGCAAGAGTACCGGAGTGGGTTGCCATTGCCTTCTCCAAGAGGATCTTCCTGACCCAGGGATCCATCCCTGGTCTTCTGTATTGACAGGAGGATTCTTTACCATCTGAGCCACCAGGGAAGCCCTTAGTAAAAATACCAATGGGTTTACTAATAAGTCCCTGTAGAACAGCGTACCCTGCCCTGAAGGCACTAGACTCAGTCTGAGTGGGAGAATCTCGAGGCCATGTTGTCTGCCTTCCCTCTGGCCAAGTCTGCAGCAGCCAGGAAACAGCTACAGGCACAGGGTGAGGAAAACCAATATGAGAGCAGCTTCCTTCCCAGGCTCCTTGCCCAGATCATCAGTTCCTGACAGCACAGATGGTGTTTTGACATTTTTCTAAAACATGAAGCACCACCCTTGAACGTGGGCTTCAGTGCAGGTGATAAAATATCTTTGTTGGTTCTGAAGATAGACACTTGTTTAGATCTGAGGAATGTATAGTTGGTACAACATTCTATAACGCAAGAGCACAACTAGAAAAATAAAAGCATGGGTGTTTATAGTTTATACTTTAAAATGGGAGTTGATTCTGCAGTTTAAAGAAGACGTAAGTAAGATTATCCTTTGTTTTGTTTTTTTGGTTTTTGCTCAGTTGCGCAGTCCTGGCTCTTTGCAACCCCATGGACTATAGCCCACCAGGCTCCTCTATCCATGGGATCTTCCAGACAAGAATACTAGAGTGGGTTGCCATATCCTTCTGTTTTTTTGTTTTAGAAGTTCCTAAGTCTCAAGTCTGGAAACTGAGGGTGAGCAAAGGAGAGATGAACAATGAATGGAATAGTCTATGTCCTGCACGATAAATGTAAAGGACTGTCATTTTGTGGAAGAGGGTAATTGTGCAAGTGCCATGGTCCTTAAGAACCTGTCTTTTCTGTCATTACATTGATAGGGACTATCTAGATCATGGGTCTCCAGCTTCTGGGATCTAATGCTTGGTGATCTGAGGTAGAGCTGATATAGTAATAATAGAAATAAAGTGCACAATAAATATGCTTGAATTATTCTGAAATCAACTATTCCCATCCCCATCACCCCAGGTCCATGGAAAAATTCTTCCACAAAACTGGTCCTTGGTACCCAAAACTTGGGGGACCTCTGATCTAGATGACAAACTTGAACGCAAGCCTATTTTATGAAAAGACTAAGCCCTTATTTCTCTATGTTCAATGTGTGTACAGATCACTTGGTGAACTTGTGAAAATGCTGGATAAGCAAGCTGTGGTATATATACACAATGGAGTATTACTCAGCCGTTGAAAAGAATACATTTGAATCAGTTCTAATGAAGTGGATGAAACTGGAGCCTATTATACAGAGTGAAGTAAGCCAGAAAGAAAAACACCAATACAGTATACTAACACATATATATGGAATTTAGAAAGATGGTAATGATAACCCTGTATGTGAGACAGCAAAAGAGACACAGATGTTTAGAACGGACTTTCGGACTCTGTGGGAGAGGGAGAGGGTGCGATGATTTGGGAGAATGGCATTGAAATACGTATACTATCAGGTAAGAAATGAATCGCCAGTCTATGTTCGATACAGGATGCAGGATGCTTGGGGCTGATGCACAGGGATGATCCAGACAGATGATATGGGGTGGGAGGTGGGAGGGGAGTTCAGGATTGGGAACTTATGTACACCCGTGGCTGATTCATGTCAACGTATGGCAAAACCAATACAGTATTGTAAAGCAAAATAAAGTAAAAATAAAAATTTTAAAAATAAAGAAAATGCAGATTTTGATACTGTAGTTTCTGAGGTTGCCTAAAATTCTGCATCTCTAGCAAGCTTCTCAGTGATGTCAGGGCCATATTCCATGGGTTGCACTCAGCTGTAGTAAACTTGGAAGAAAGTCTTGGGAGGTGAGTCACCACTGTGCAAGTCAGGCAAATCTTCCTAATGCCAGTTCATGCAAGAGCCAAACAGGACTCAGCTCTGGGCCATTCTCCACCTAAGTGAACAGATATTGTGGTCTTGCTCAGAATGCTTGAATAATCAAGATGAAAGTGATAACAGAATTCTAGTTTAATCCCTTAGTTGTAGGATGGGAATTCTAAGGTCCTGAAGGTAAAATCATTTGTCCCTCCTCACATGACTATTTAAATGTGTGGTCAGGATTCCAACAGTAGTTTTCTTGCCAGTGCTCTTTACCTGCCTCATATAAGATAGGAAGCCAGAGACTTCCCTGGTGGTCCAGTGGTTAAGAATCCACTTGTGATGCAGGGGACACAGGTTCAATCCCTGGTCAGAGAACTATGATCCCATATGCCTCAGGGCAACTGAGCCCACGCACCACAACTAGAAATTCCATGTGCTGCAACAAAGATTACACACGACACAGTAAAGACCTGCATACCATAACCAAGACCCAATGCAACCAAAATAATATATATATATATACATATATATGCAACAAGGATTACACACGACACAGTAAAGACCTGCATACCACAACCAAGACCCAATGCAACCAAAATAATATATACATATATATATATACATATATATATACATATATATATATACATATATTTGCAACAAGGATTACACACGACACAGTAAAGACCTGCATACCACAACTAAGACCCAATGCAACCAAAATAATATATATATACACATATATATGCAACAAAGATTACACACGACATAGTAAAGACCTGCATACCACAACTAAGACCCAATGCAACCAAAATAATATATATATATACACATATATATGCAACAAAGATTACACACGACATAGTAAAGACCTGCATACCACAACTAAGACCCAATGCAAAAAAAAAAAAGATATGTATATATATTTATATATATTTCTCATTTTAAAAATGACAGGAAACCAGCCTACAACAGAAGATAGGAGGAAAGGACACAGCATGAACAGTAGAAGCACCAGAAAAGTTGGCTGGAAAAAACAAGGGATAATAAAAACTGATGCAGGTTCAGTGGGTAACTCTATAAATAAAGACCAAATACAACAGAGTGCAGGGTAGAGATAGCCATTTTAATATTGATATGATAGCATTTTAGGAGGCAACACATCAAAAAGGGTCATTTCCACCAGGATAGAGTATATGGGACATAAGTTTCAGAAACACGAGGAGCTTCTTTCTTCCTCATGGGGTGAGTGGTCTAGGTGGAGGTCTCAGAGGAAACTGCCCTTCAACTTGCTTTTTCCTATATTATATGAGGTCAGATCTGGACTTAGAAGCTTCATGAGTTCAGACTAGGACTAAGGAGTCCATTAGTGATTTCTTACTAAGATGTTTAAGCATTAAGGAAAAACAGGTCTCTATCAGACATAACTCAACCCAAGTCACCAAGGCAGTGGGAGGAAAGGCATGTAGCAGAGGCAAACAAAGCCCAAGCAGGATCAATCAAGAAAGTCCCCAAGAAATAAAGGGTGGGATGAACTGGGATAGTAGCATTGAAACATACATATTACAATATGTAAAACCAATAGCTAGTGGGAAGTTGCTGTATAATGCACACAGCTCACCCCGGTATTCTGGGATAAGCTAGAGAGGTAGGATGGGGTGGAGGGTGGAAGGGAGGTTCAAGAGGGAGGGGCCATATGTATACTTATGGCTGATTCACACTGTTGTATGGTAGAAACCAACACAACACTGTAAAGCAATTATCCTCCAAATTAAAAAAATTTTTTTTTTAAAGAAGCTCCCCAAGTGCCAGATCTCACAGTGGACCCCTGAGTCTCCCTCTTTGTGATCTTAAGCTTATATTTATCCCAGTGTTGGCTTTCTACCTCCCCTCCAACTCTTCTTCCTATCTAAAAATAGAAAACTGCATAGTTCTGGTCCAGTCTGGTCCTGATAAGTACCTAAGAACAAAAACAGACAGAAAAAAAGTGCAGAGAATTCTCTAACTCAAGCATTCCCTGAACATGATTGCTACAATCTTTAGTCTGGAGTCCACATCACCTGTGTTCCATGTGGTCATTCTGGAAAATTAAGGAGGAACGTTATAGCCTGGGAATGCTTTGAATTCCTCTAAGAAAGGGAACAGATTCTGGGACCCATGACACTCGGCTGAGAGTATGAGCTGGGGAAGGAAAAGCACATTCGAAGAGAACCTGACACTAAGAGGCAAGAGGGTGTGGCCGCCCACTGCTCGTGTAATAAGGAGCTGCCAGGACAGGTGTAAACTACAGAAACTTCAGAGAAGAGACGGTGAAGGCAAGGACTGTAGCGTAGCAGAGGCACTTCTTCTAGACAGTCTCCTCAGGGGCCGAAGATGGCAGGATCCACAGAAGATTTCACGAAAGCAATTGCAGCTTTCACAAGCTCATGCCTGACGGACCCTGGTAGAGGAGGAAACAAAAATGAGGGCTGAGGGACAGCGATGAGAGGACAGGCTCTTCTCCCAGGCTCCCCTAAACTCTTCAGCATCTTCCCTGAGCCCTACTTAGCAGTCTTCAATACCCCTGACTTTTTTCTCCCTAGTGCCCAGGCTCCCTTTAATCTTCTCCGGCCCCAGAAATACTCAGCAGCAGTGAAACGATAAATACCCAAGGAATAAGGGCTCCACATCCAGTCTTACACTCAGTACAGCACATTTTCACTACACGTCCTTCTCACAGCTCACACTCCCCACCCATGTCCCCTTCCCTCTACACCCACCTCCTCCACTCCCCTAATTTCAGATTGCACCCTCATCCAACCAGTTGGGGCATCAGGAAAGGTCTGAACCAGGATGGTCGGGAAGGGAAACATGGGGACCCTATCTTGGTAACCCTCTATCAGGCTTGGAGGCTCAATGCCTGGGATGATGGCTAGCTTCCTAAACACGGGGAAAGATGGGGTCTTAGGACTGGGTTCCTACCTGCGTGGATGTGAATCCAGGCCACTGCCTTCCTTTCCAGAAGCTCCCACTCACAATCCATGTCCTTAGCGTTGTCATGCAGCCAGAGCACTGCCAGGACTGTGGCCCAGCTTGAAGAATTCGCATCCTGTACCACAGAGAGAGATTTCCCTGAGGCCCCCAGGTTACGTTCAGGGACTGCCCTCATGGCCCAGTGGTTAAGAATCTGCCTGCCAATTCAGGGGATTTGGGTTCGATTCCTGGTCAGGGAACTAAGATCCCACGTGCTGCGGGCAACTAAGCCTGTGCGCCCCGCAGCCAGAGTCTGTGCACTGCATCGAAAGATCCCTCATAATTCAACTAAGACCCAACACAGTCAAATAAATAAATATTTTCTAAAAATTGAGATTCCTTGTTGAAGGACTCTTCATTCCCCTGATTTATTGATCCAGTTACCACGAGAAGGAAGGAAATGTTAGTCAGACACATCTTGTTCTCAATGAAACCAAGTTAGAACTTCATGATTCTCATATCTTCTTCCACTTATTCGTAAATTATCCCTTTAATTATTTGTTTTAGAATAATTATTTCCAGAGAAATATAATGCTAGACACATATATAACTTTAAATGCCCAAGCAGCCACATGTAAAAATAAAGACATTGAATTATTTAATATATTGCATTTAACAATATATTCAAGTATTATTTTAACATGTAATCACTCAGCCGTTAAAAAGAATACATTTGAATCAGTTCTGATGAGATGGATGAAACTGGAGCCGATTATACAGAGTGAAGTAAGCCAGAAAGAAAAACACCAATACAATATACTAACACATATATATGGAATTTAGAAAGATGGCAATGATGACCCTGTATGCAAGACAGATGTGTATAGCGGACTTTTGTACTCAGAGGGAGAGAGAGAGGGTAGGATGATGTGGGAGAATGGCATTGAAACATGTATACTATCATGTAAGAATCGAATTGCCAGTCTATGTCCGACGCAGGATACAGCATGCTTGGGGCTGGTGCACGGGGATGACCCAGAGGGATGTTGTGGGGAGGGAGGTGGGAGGGGGGTTCATGTTTGGGATCACATGTACACCCGTGGTGGATTCATGTCAATGTATGGCAAAACCAATACAGTATTGTAAAGTAAAATAAAGTAAAAATAAAAATTAAAAAAAAAACATGTAACCAATTTAAAAATAATTATCAAGAATGGTTTACATTTTTATGTTGTCTTTGAAATCAGTTTGTCTTTTACAACTCTAGCACATTTCAATTCAATGGAAAATTTAATTTCTCACTTGCATTTGTCACAGCTCAAGCTCTTAGAGGACACAGGTGACTAGTGGATACTATATTAAATGAGGCAATTATAGAATATTTAAAATTTAGTTAATCACCTTCCACATTTTGAAAATTCAGCATGATGGGTGTCCTTCAAGTTTTTGGCATTTGTCTCATATGTCTCATTTGGTGTATATCTCAATATTCAACAGTTTCTCAACTAGAAGATTCAGTAAGTTACCTTGAAATTCTTGAATATAATTTGTCCTCATCAGCATACTTGAACACAATTGAAATAACTAAGTTGTCCCTATTGATACTTCACCTATCTTAACTTTGGTAAAATTCTGTTAATTTCTGGACCACCCTGTTTAGTAGAAAGAACATAGATTCTGAAGACAGATAGTCCTAGATTGAATCCAACTCTGCCACTGACTAGCTGAGTATACTCAAAGATATTGTCATACTTCTTTGAACCCTGGTTTATTCATCTATTAAGTACGGCATGAGTAGGATATACCATATTTAATTGATTGATGAATAAATAAGGTCATGAAGGGAAGTGCAATGCACAGGGGCTGGCATAGAGTAATTGCTCAATAAATATAAGTAATTATAACTAAGATGACTGGCAGAAAATGTAGTTAAAGAGGATTTTTGCTTTCCCTCTGTCATCCATCAACTCTAAACCATCAACTTCTACTAGCACACTAATTCTTTGTTCTTTCTGCTCCAACCCAGCCAGAAAAATCTTCAACTTCTATTTATCAGAAATTAGCCTATGACCTCTTGTATTCTCCTTCCTCAGGTGATTCATGATTCACCCCAATTCTCATTACTCACCTTAACCTCACAAAAATATACACACTCTCTTTTCTTCTCTGAATCTCACCTTGTCAGGAAGTGCAGCCTGTATGTCTTCCAACTTCATACCCAGGACCAAAGCCAGACCTTCATTCAGATCCCAGGAACCATCTGCCTTTTGAAGGGAAATCAACTGTGCAAGACGATTATCTTCAACAACTGTGCGGGAGAAGAAAAAAGAGGATGGGAGATTATGGCGCTAATGGCCCCTGAGCATCCTGAGAGACAGGTCTGAATTCAGAGACAGGATGCAGTGAGAGCCCAGCACTAAACAGATACCACAAGATCCCCATTTTAATCTTGTCCCCTAGGACACATGCCCTCTCTCTGTGACAATGCAGGCCACTCCAGTGACACACTGACAGCACTGAAACATTCAGTGACAAGGGAAAGATACAGGCCACTAAAGAACCCACATAATGGTGCTGTTTAGGTCTTACCCAGTCCTGTTTATTTTATTTTTATTTTTTTAATTAATTTTTATTAGCATGTAGTTGCTTTACAATGTCATGTTAGTTTCTACTCTACAGCAAAATAAACAGGACTGGGTAAGACTTAAACAGCACCATCATATGGGTTCTTTAATGACCTGTATTTTTCCCTTGTTGAATTTTGAATTTCCTTTCCATGTAGGTCACCACAGAGCATTGAGTAGAGTTCCTTGGGCTATACATTTGGTTCTCACTAGTTATCTATTTTATACACAGCATCAGTCATGTTTAAATGGGCCTTAAAACTTTAGGTATATTAAAAAAATTCTAGACAAATGTGGTTTGGATTTCAATTATCAAAATTTCCAAAGAAAGCAGATATTATGGAAGCTCTCAACAGTCTACCTCAAAGAATAGCCTAGTGTCCAATCCTGGCGGTATGAAAATTGCTTAAAGGCCACAAAATTTTCATAGAAAGTATCTCACATCTGGCTATCAATCCTATGAGATGATGTACTTACAGCAACTTAGAAAATTAGTAGGTAAGAAAAACTGTAACCAGAGAAACAGTTCCACTCCAATGGAAAAAGAAAAAATACCTAAGGCTCTGATTTCAACAGTCTTAGTTTGAAACTCAGCACTGTTAACACTCAAAATGTAACAGTTCTTTAACAGGAATCTCAGCCTTCTCTGTAAATTCAAGACAATAGAGCCTAACACACGACAAAGAATGTGAAGTACTTGGAAGGCCACTAATTAGCTCTCTATAAATAGTAATCGCTAATTAATTCATAAAAACCAGCAGCTTATTCTCCTGGGTAATTTTTCTTTCTACTTTGGTAAAAAGATTCATAAGTGAGAAAGCTCAGAGCAGGGATATTCTAAGTTACTGAGATAGTAGGACACTACAGACAACCAACACAAACTAGTGGTTTGTCCAAAGAGTTTTCCAAAAGATCTTATGGAAAAACCCAAATGAACTTTGTGGACAACCCAAGAAGGTTCTTGTGACAACCCAAGGAGGTGAGGAGCTGTGCAGATGAGCGAGCTAGCTAGCGCTAATAAGTGAACTAATTTGCCTAAAACTCCACAACAACTGGGAGTACAGAGCTCTGAATCCACCGTAGACCCTGAAGCTGTGATAACTGAATGAGAATGAGTCCCAAATAAGATTTTAAAGAATGAAATAATTGTATAGCACAAACTCTGGCTACAAAACTGGGGAGACTAGAAAGAAATGTCCTGTTAGCCTATTTTAATAGAAAAGACATCTCTTCATGGTGAAATGTACTTAGATTCCATTTGTTATGTACATGTAAAGCCAGCTACTTGAAACAAAAGGCAATGAGCAAGGAACACTCTTTAGTGACAGACAATCATCAGACAGTATCTGGAAGACCCATTTGTAAACCCAGTCTGTACAAGAATGGCAGTGTAGCAGGAGCCCACACATGGTGAGTTGTGCGGGAGGAGGGCCCCAGCCCATAGGCAAGGAGTGTGAGCTGAGATGGCAATGTGGTTTATCTATCTAGGGCTCAACTCAGACTCTACTGGGTAGGCTTCAGGGTCATAAGCTGTAGGAACTGACCCTGGCAAATATAGGGACTGGACAAATCTCACCCTCTGCCTGCTGCTTTTAAAATAGGTAACTTCCTGGTAGAGAAAGTCACAGGGCTCCCCTGGTGGCTCAGGTGTAAAGAATCCACCTGCCAATCCAGGTGACACAGGTTCGACCCCTAGGTCGGGAAGATTCCGTGGAAAAGGAAATCGTAACCCGCTCTAGAATTCTTGCCTGGGAAATTCCATGGACAGAGGAACCTGGCAGGGTACTGTGCAGAGTCAGACATGACTGAGCGACTAAACAACAATAACAAAGAAAGCCACAAGATAGCAGAGAATTGAAGATCTGCTCTTCAGTTCCCATAGAAAAGAGGGTAAGACTGAGGCCCATCTCACCTGGACCGTGAGTTTCAGCATTGGTCTTTTTGGCAGAAGCACGAGACTTTGGCTTCTCAAGACAGGCCTCTGACAGGCATTTCTTCTCTTGTCTATGACCAAGACACAGCCATGATCTTCGTCCTATACAGGCGGTAGACAAACACTGGTCAGAAAAAGTCCCTGGAAAGATCCTCAGGTAGAAAGAACAGGCTCTGTTTAATCAGAGGCTTAAAAGGATCAGGATCACGACTATTCTGCTGGTGGGACACCCCTCAGTAATGAGTGATCATCAGTGGGCCGAGAAGGAGGATGGAAGCGGGAAAAGGCCTCTGAATGAGCTGAAAAACACCAGTGTAGACATGGAGACCAAGGCGCCCTCTATGCTCGAGTGTAGCCAAAGGCCCTGGATAATTTGAGACCCTCCTATCCAGATCAGTTCCGCCACTGGCTCTATTGTGCATTGTTTTCTTCTACCACGAGCCCACAACCTGCACACAGTGTCACCCTCTGAGTGCTTTGTACTTTGTCTTCTGGAACTCTTGACACAGGACAAAGACCTCTTCTGCATCGTGAGTTTCATCACAAGAGGCTTCTTCAGACTATTTATCTTAACTTAAAACTGTTAAAACCTGTTCCTGCCCTACCCCTCAAATTGCTCAAAGTGCCATATCCCAAGTCCCCAGGTTTGGGAGGTGTGTGTGGAAACCACTTCATTTCCAATTGCTGCAGCCAGCTCACCAGCCTGCCAATCTCACCTGGGTTACCCTCCTCATATCCTTGCTGCTGTCAGCCTCCAACCTCTCTGTCACTTCCCATCACCCACTGGAGTGTCTGAAAGATCACAGACTTGCACTTCATTGCAGGCTGCATCCCCTTGAGAGACATCAACACCTATCTATGCAGATAACCTGTCCAACACCCTAATTTAAAACTTCGGGACTTCTTCAATCAAATGGCTTCAGCCTCCCCTCTACTTCACCACTCCCTCTCAAGTCAGAATCTTATTATCAAGCAAATTGTTCCACTTATACAAAATAAACTTTTAAAATATTCTACTTTTAAAATACAGGATCCCCTTCTCCCAGTTTCTTTTCTTTTTTATTGGTTATGTTTTTTAATTGGAGAATAATTGCTTTAGAATGTTGTGTTGCTTCCTGCTGAACAATTCAATCCCGTGGTGTGTGTGTGTGTGTACGTGCATAGCTCCTACATCTGGAGCCTCCCTCACCCACTATTCCACCCCTCTAGGTCATCGCAGAGCACCGGGCTGGGTTTCCTGGGCTATGCAGCAGCTAGCTATTTTACACATGGTAGTGTATATAAGGCAATGCTACTTTCTCAACTTGATCCACACTCTCCTTCACTTCCTGCGTCCATACGTCCATTCTCTACGTCTGCGTCTCTATTTCTGCCCTGCAAATGGGTCCATCAGAACCACTTTTCTAGATTCCACATATATGCATTAACAGAGTGATATTTGTTTTTCTCTTTCTGACTTACTCCACTCTGTATAACAGGCTCTATGTCTTTGACCTCATCTGGATTCTAAATCTGTTTCCTCTATTTTTTTTTTTCCTATGTAACACTTCCTTCTATCTCAACTTTCTCCCCTAATTACCTTAAATCTCAGGTCCAACAGTACTACTCTCTTATCAATATCAACTCCATGTCCCTAATGTCCTTTTCATCACACCCATCTGACAAAACCCCAACCTCAGTATTAAGCCAACACTCTACCTGCTTCATTCTTATACCAAAGCTCCTGATTCCTTTTAGTAGTTTGGTGCCACTAAAAAAGTCAAGGAATCAAAACTAAACTGGACTTTCAACATCATGCTGGGTCTCCATTGCTGTGTGTAGGTTTTCTCAAGTTGCCGCAAGCAGGCTTCTCATTGCAGTAGTTTCTCTTGTTGTGGATTCCAAGATGAGCAGGCTTCAGTGGTTGCAGCACATGGGCTCAGTAGTTGCAGCTGCTGAGTTCTAGAGCACAGGTTCAGTGTTGCCACTCATAGGCTTAGTTGCTTCACAGCATGTGTGATCTTCCTGGACCAGGGATCAAACCCGGGTCTCCTACACTGGCAGGTGGATTCTTAACCACTGAGTCATCAGAGGAGCCTCACTTATACCCTTTGTCATCCTGTAATATGGACTGTTTCCTGATCCAAGCCAATAAAACTGTTCTTCATTAGATTGGCAAGGGCTTCTTTGATATTTATCCAGTAGCTCTTTTTCAGCTTTTACCTTGACTTTTCTGCAGTATCTAACATTTTGATGAACCCATCTGAATATCCTTTGTTTTGAATATACATTCATTTATTGTCTTCCCACTTCATTTCTTCTTAATTTCATATGGAAAATCCTCCACCATCTATCCCTAGATACTTGGGATACCTAGTCCATGGGATTGCAAAGAATCAGACATGTCTCAGCAACTGAACAACAAGGACCTTTCACAAACCTTTGCTTTAAATGCTGTGTTCAGATGTCCAGAGGCCCTTCTTTTGCATGAGTTTGAGGGGGGGTAAAACTTACCAGTTGCACACCTCTGTGGTGACAAGGATTGCTTCATTGGGGCAGCATACAACAGCATTGGCCTTGGAACATCCCGAGGAGCCAGTGGCCCCTGAATTGGCTTGCTGAGATCCTTGTTGACAGCAATGAAAGCTGTGTGGGAGCTTATGACTCCACACTCCATGCTAACTTTCAACACATCTTTTTTATCACCTGCAGGAGTTTCCCTGAGGCCCATGTCCTTGGTCTGCAGAAAGGATTTGGCTGCAAGTCGGTGAATGGTGAGGCTAAAAAAAAAAAAATAAATCCTGTGACTTAGAGACTCACACAAAAGTCAGTTGTATGGGACCCTCAAAAGTTAAGGCTGAAAAGGAGGGGAAAACCAGATTAGGGGAAGAAAAAGAGATAAATGGGTTAGGAAGGAGACGTGATGGTAGGGCCACTACTGAACCCCAAAATAAGAGAAGGAAATCAACCCTGAAGGATGGCAGAGACCAAACAAGAAAGAAAGAAAATAGCAAAGGAACACTGAATTCTCACTTGGCATCGAGCTTGGGTTGTAGGGAAAATGTCACTTTATTCTCCAGACTCTCTCCTTGGAGTGTGTACTTGAGGCAAACTTCTCCTGTTGCCTCTGCTGGCTACAAATTAGAGAAGGGTAAAAATGGCAGAGGAAGAGGTTACCAAAAGAAAGGATAGATATGGGGCAGCTCCCCAACCCAACCCATTAAATTTCTGACAGGGAACCAGGCCACTCAAGAAATCAGAGACTTGAAATAATAGAGAAGGGCCGGGCTGACTCTACCTGGCAAGGGAAATCTCCTGATGAGACTCTACCAGCTTTCATGGAATTGCCCAGAGCAGAATTTAGGACAATAGCTACTCTGACTAGAGGAACAGACAAGAATGAGAACTCACCGGCATTGTCCCGGTCAACTGGGCATACAGGATTAATCTCTGACCCCTAAAGAGGACAGTCTGTTCTGGGGAAAGCATTTTAGCAGACAGACCATCAGGCAAATCCCAGCTGAGAGAAACATTGTCTACCACGGGCTGCAGAGAACGTTTAAGGGCTCTAAGTGCCTGGTGAAGGAAAAAGACCAGAATAAGCACAGAACATAGAAACAGCAACAATACTACTACAAACTGAATATCACATACCTAGTGTTAGGCAATACAGTACATGATACACCTATTCCTTGATACTATCTGCACCAGGACATGGGCATTATTACTCTTGCTTTACAAATGAGGAAACTAACATTGAGAGATTGAATGACATAATTATGAAGGAAGGAAGGAAATGTCTGGGAAAGGAAACCCAGGAGAGGTAGGGATTGGATAAGAGATCTGGCAAAGAGGAATTTAGAAATATAACGAGAGGTGGAAGATGCCTTCCCTTGTGTATAGGAAGCAAATGGACTATCATTCTACCACCTCTTCCAGTCTACCAGACCTACGACTGCTGTTCCTTCATCTTTACTTTGTAGTATTTGCACAGAGGATGGGGTTCAATACCAAAAGAGGCCCTAAAGCAAACACCTGGAATCTCAATCATGACATTCAAAATTCAGTTTCTCTGTTTCGGGTCTTAAACCCAAAGCCCTAACCTATTCCAGCATCTTGGCTCTGGGCCTCCAACTACTAGAACCAGATGCCATTTCTCCCCAAACTATATACTGGGCTCCTTCTGCATAAGGCTGAAAGTAGTCCCATTAAGTATATAGCCCAAGTCCCTGGGGATATAAGAAAATGAATGCTGGCAGGGAGTTGTTGCCCCACTCTGCTCCACACTCTTCTTATATTGCCACCTCTAGACACAAGGCCTGTCCCTCACCTTGGCCTGCATTCTCTCCTTGCCTGTGATCAATTCTGAAGTGCCCCGTGACACCCGGGCAATGCCTTTTACTAGGCTGGTGGAGACTCCTTCACCAATACCAAATGAAAAACATCTGGAATTATAAAAGAAGATGTTAGAGACAGGCACTATAAAATTAACACAAAATGATCAAAAATACATAGTTTTCTTCCTTGACCAAAAGTATGAGCTACCATTTATTGAGCATATTTCAGGAGACCAGATGTCTTAAATTAATGATGCAATTTAATCATCACAAGGTTCCTAAGACATAGGCTAATATCTCATCTTCGCAGGTAAGGAGCTAAGGCCCGAAGGACTTAAAAAATATGTCCAAGATCACATATCTACGAAAAAGCAGAAATTGCATTGAGCACTAGTCTGATCATAAGATGCCCCTGGCAAACCATTATATATTACACTGAATCTAGAAGCAGAAAAAAAATAAAACAAACTAATAGGACTGCATCCTCATCAATTATTTTAATAATCAATCCAAAGAACTAATCAGAAATCAGAAGTTAGGAAAAACAGACACTGCCATCAGTGTTTGACTAACACTGTAACGAAACCACATCTGCCCTCAAAAGGCCAGTCTTACGAAAAGTGAAAGTGTCAGGTGTTTAGTCATGTCGACTCTTTGCAACCCCATGGACCATAGCCCACCAGGCTCCTCTGTCCATGGAATTCTCCAGGCAAGAATACTGGAGTGGGTTGCCATTCCCTTCTTCAGGAGATCCTCCTGATTATTCAGGGATCAAACCCTGGTCTCCTGCATTGCAGGCAGATTCTTTACCATCTGAGCCACCAGAAAAAAAGTGCCTCCTGCTCTTTTAACTAGAGGGTCATCTCCCCACCCTTGTCGATGTGCACCAAATAGCTTTTAAACCACAAACAGATTCCCAAATAAGACTGTCTATAAGCAGAGATACTACAAATATAAGCATTTTTAAGAGCATGAGAAATAGTTTTCATTATATGAAATTAATACACTATAATTTTGGCCTATAAATCCATCTCTTTTTTATCAGGTTAATGTGAGTCATCATCCCCATATCTAGTGATATCAGCCTCAGGATTAATGCTCTTAAACATGGAGAGCTAAGAACCTGACATCCAACTGTAGGAACCTAACTGTGATCAAGTCCTCCAGAGACCACAGCCTGCCAACATACTGGTATTATCTTCTTCAAATTCTCAACAAGATCTCTAAATTGTCTTTTTGTTGTTGTTTTTGGTAAGAAAAAAAGAACATATTCATAAACAAGAGATAAGTGAAAAAAGACACAGGAGCAAGTTAAAAGGGCTTCCACTGACCAAACCTAGAAATTCTGAAAATCTAAATAGATAATGAGAGCAATGAATCTTTAAAAAATGAAAAATATAGAAGAATCCAAAAGTACACATTGACACAACAACAACAAAAAAGGTTGGGGGGGGGGCGGGACAGAGGTAGTCAGGAAGAGAAAATTCCTCTTTACAGTAGGATGCCAAGTAATAAATATGGAAACGTTGACAGAATTGGAAAAAAATCACCATTTTGTAACCACTAACAGCAATCTGGGCAATAATCGTCAGTGAATGCTAAAACTACTGGGTAAACATTGGCTGAAAACAAGATGTTTACAAAAATGTCAAAGTTATATGTCAGATACCATCTTTAACTAAGTGACAAAATTCACAGCCAGGCCCAAATTCACTTTGGAATATTTTTTACAAAAATATTTTACTATTAATCTAAACATAAACTTAAATAGTCAAACAAACATAATTGCAATTTTACAAAAATAACTAGCTAGTAATCTTTTAAAATGTCAGTGTCATTAAAGATAATGAAAAACCAAGAAACTACTCTAGAGGAAGAGAGATTAAAGAGGCATAATAACTAAATAAAATGCTTATTATTGGATTTCCTCCTGAAGAAAAATAAAAAAGCAAGCAAAATTCTATATGACATTACTTAAAAATTGGCAAAATGACCTATATTTAAATAATGTATTATATAAAAATTAAATATCCTGAATTGAGTAGTAGGTTTTTTTAATTTACTTATTTCTTTTTGACTGTGCTGTCTTTGTTGCTATGTGTACTTTCCTCTAGTTATAGTGAGAGGGGGCTACTCTCCAGCTGTGGTGTGTGGGCTCCTCACTGGAGTGGCTTCTCTTGTTGTGGAGTGCAGGCTCTAGGGCACACAGGCTTCAGGAGTTGTAGCTCCCGGGCTCTAGAGCACAGGCTCAATAGTTGTGGCCCATGGGCTTAGTTGCTCTGTGGCATGTGGGATCTTCCTGGGTCAGGGATTGAACCCATGTCTCCTACATTGGCAGGTGTATTCTTTACCTCTGAGCCACCAAGGACACCCAAGTAGTTTTATTCTGGCTATTTGTCAGATACTCTTAGTTCTTAGAAGATGAATGCAAAATGATATGCATAAGAAAGGTCATGGCATCTGTGGCTTGCTTTCAACTATTTCAGACCAAAAAAATTAAGTGAAATCAATATGTTAAAACGTTGATGACTGCTGGATGTGAGTGAACGGTATATGAACATCTATTGCTTTATTCTTGCAACTATTTGCTAGGTTTGATAAATATTTCAAAACAATATATAGGAAACACATATTTAGAAAAAATGAAGAAAGACCCAAATGAAAGGAAGGACATTTCATATAGAGGAAATGTTTGATACAGCAAATATTAAAGTTCTCCCAAAACTGACTTACAAAGAGAATACAATTCTAGTCAATATCCAAACATGTTTCCTCTTTTGGTAAAAACTGACAAGCTAATCATAAAATACAAAAAAAATCCAAGAATGACTAAGTCTTGAAAAAGAGCAAAGCTGAGGACTTACTCTACTAGAAATGAAAATTTATCAGAAAGTAACATTAGTTTATACAGTGTATTGCTGGCACATGTCCAAATAAACAGACCAACAGAATGCAACAAAGGATCCAGAAACAAGCCACACATGGATAGATGCTTGTTTGTGACAAAATGGCTCTGTACATCACTGAGGAAAGGACAAGCTTTTAAATAAAAGGTACAAGGTCAACATAATATCCACATGAAAACAAAAAAGAGAGAGAAAAAAGAACCCTGACCCCTAACTCATACAATTCACAAAAATAAATTTCAGATCAACTGTGATTCTAACTGTGAAAGAAAATACAATAAATCTTCTAGAAAATGACAAAGGCAAATAGCTTGAAGACCTTGGATAATGGAAGACTTTTTAACAGAATAGAAAAAAATACTAACCGTAAAGCAAATTACTAAAAGAGAAAACTATATCAAATTAAGAACAATTATTAATCAAAAGATACCCTCTTGAGGGAAAGCCATAAAACAGAATACTATATTTCTAGAACATCTCAGAAACTGTTTGTACCTAGACCATAGAATGAACTACAGATCAATTTTTAAAAAAAGAAAATCTAACAGAAAAAAATTGGAAAGAGACTTGATCACAAAAGGACATCCAAGTGATCAATAACTATGAAAATGTGCTCAACTTCATTACTTAGGAAAATGTAAATTAAAACTATGATGAGCTAGTACTACACACACCCACAATATTAGTTACAGTTTTAACAGACAAATGCCAAATTTTGGATAAGTAAAGCAGCAACTGGAACCCTGATACAATGCTGGTATGTATTATATTAGCACAGTAACTTGGAAAACTATTTGGTATACCCCCAAAATTTCACAACGATGTCAGTGTGTTTAAATTCTATATTATATGAGCATAGATATGTATGTATATATTCATATATATGTATACACATGTTCATGTCCAAAAAATGCATGTACAAGAATGCAAGAAGATTCACAGAAGTATAATCAAAGACCATCAGCAGTAGAATCAATAAATAAATTATGGTATAATCACCCTATGGAATACTATATACCATTGAAAATTATGGTTCCATGAAAAATACGCATGAATCTCAACATATAGCTGAGGGAAATAAGCCAGATACACAGAAACAAAAACATGCTGCATAACTCATTTATTTTCATTCAAAAACAAGCAAAAATAATCCACAGTGTTATTTTATTTCCTCTTTGGAGAGGAAAAAAATGAGTAGAGATTAAAATTAGGATGTGATGGAAATGGATAGAGAAGTCAGAACCATTCTGGTGCTAGACTTGTGTGGTGGTTACACATGTGTGTAACTCTGATAATTCACCCAACTGTATATTTAAAGTTGCATAGTTTCTGTATTATTTTGATTGCAATGTTTATAGTAAAGAAAAAATCTTACTGGTCAGTTTTTGTTTCCATTGTGGTTTAGAGACACCACAAGATAATGATTTCCTTGTGTTGTTGATATTATTTAGAAAACTACTTTTTTCTTTTAGTAGGAAGTGAAGATTATATAGAAAAATATTTTCAGTATTAAAACTAAAATACTTGAATCATTCTGTTGTCTGAAAGGAATATGAAGACTGTTATCAGGTGGCACTAGATTGCATGTGACATTATGTGAGTCCAGACACACTAACTCATACCTGTGCCTTAGACAGTGGCTCTTAACTTCTCTAACGACAGTAAATGTATCAGTAACTTCTCCATCTGTGAAGACAAAAAGCTGTAGAAAGAAAACATCCATCAAGTCTCTGAAGTATATTTAAAGACATCAGAACTTGCCCTTGAAAAACCCCAACTATTTCATTTCAAAGACTCATGTCACTTCAGACAGGTCAGTTCAGTCGCTCAGTTGTGTCCAACTCTTTGCAACCCCATGAATCACAGCACGCCAGGCCTCCCTGTCCATCACCAACACCTGGATTCACTCAAACTCATGTCCATCATGTCAGTGATGCCATCCAGCCATCTCATCCTCTGTCGTCCCCTTCTCCTCCTGACCCTATCCCTCCCAGAATCAGAGTCTTTTCCAATGAGTCAACTCTTCGCATGAGATGGCCACAGTATTGGAGTTTCAGCTTCCACATCAGTCCTTCCAATGAACACCCAGGACTGATCTCCTTTAGGATGGACTGGTTGGATCTCCTTGCAGTCCAAGGGACTCTCAAGAGTCTTCTCCAACACCACAGTTCAAAAGCATCAATTCTTCGGTGCTCAGCCTTCTTCACAGTCCAACTCTCACATCGATACATGACTACTGGAAAAAATATAGCCTTGACTAGACGGACCTTTGTTGGCAAAGTAATGTCTCTGCTTTTCAATATGCTATCTAGGTTGATCATAGCTTTCTTTCCTTCCAGGGAGTAAGCGTCTTTTAATTTCATGGCTGCAGTCACCATCTGCAGTGATTTTGAAGCCCAAAAAAATAAAGTCTGACACTATTTCCACTGTTTCCCCATCTATTTCCCATGAAGTAATGGGACCAGAGGCCATGATCTTAGTTTTCTAAACGTTGAGCTTTAAGCCAACTTTTTCACTCTCCTCTTTCACTTTCATCAACAGGATTTTTAGTTTCTCTTCACTTTCTGCCATAAGGGTGGTATCATCTGCGTATCTGCAGTTATTGATACTTCTCCCAGCAATCTTGATTCCAGCTTGTGCTTCTTCCAGCCCAGCGTTTCTCATGATGTATTCTGCATATAACTTAAATAAGCAGGGTGACAATATACAGCCTTGACGTACTCCTTTTCTTATTTGGAATGAGTCTGTTGTTCCATGTCCAGTTCTAACTGTTGCTTCCTGACCTGCATATAGGTTTCTCAAGAGGCAGGTTAGGTGGCCTGGTATTCCCATCTCTTTCAGAATTTTCCAGTTTATTGTGATCCACACAGTCAAAGGCTTTGGCATAGTCAATAAAGCAGAAATAGATGTTTTTCTGGAACTCTCTTGCTTTTTTGATGATGCAGCGGATGTTGGCAATTTGATCTCTGTTTCCTCTGTCTTTTCTAAAACCAGCTTGAACATCTGGAAGTTCACGGTTCATGTACTGGTGAAGCCTGGCTTGGAGAATTTTGAGCATTACTTTACTAGCGTGTGAGATGAGTGCAACTGTGTGGTAGTTAGAACATTCTTTGAAATTGCCTTTCTTTGGGATTGGAATGAAAACTGACCTTTTCCAGTCCTGTGGCCACTGCTGAGTTTTCCAAATTTGCTGGCATATTGAGTGCAGCACTTTCACAGCATCATCTTTCAGGATTTGAAATAACTCAACTGGAATTCCATCACCTCCACTATCTTTGTTTGTAGTGATGCTTACTCACTTGACTTCACATTCCAGGATGTCTGGTTCTAGGTGAATGATCACACCATCATGATTATCTGGATCATGAAGATCTTTTTTGTATAGTTCTTCTGTGTATTCTTGCCATCTCTTCTTAATATCTTCTGCTTCTGTTAGGTCCATACTATTTCTGTCCTTTATCGAGCCCATTTTTGCATGAAATGTTCCCTTGGTAGCCCTAATTTTCTTGAAGAGATCTCTAGTCTTTCCCATTCTGTTGTTTTCCTCTATTTCTTTGCATTGATCACTGAGGAGGCTTTCTTATCTCTTCTTGCTATTCTTTGGAACGCTGCATTCAGATGCTTCTATCTTTCCTTTTCTCCTTTGCTTTTCACTTCTCTTCTTTTCACAGCTATTTGTAAGGCCTCCTCAGATAGCCATTTTGCTTTTTTGCATTTCTTTTCCATGGGGATGGTCTTCATCCCTGTGTCCTGTACAATGTCACGAACCTCTGTCCATAGTTTATCAGGCACTGTCTATCATATCTAGTCCTTTTAATCTATTTTTCACTTACACTGTATAATCATAAGGGATTTGATTTAGATCATATCTGAATGGTCTAGTGGTTTTCCCCACTTTCTTCAATTTAACTCTGAATTCGGCAATAAGGAGTTCATGATCTAAGCCACGGTCAGCTCCCGGTCTTATTTCTGCTGACTGAATAGAGCTTCTCCATCTTTGGCTGCAAAGAATATAATCAATCTGATTTCGGTGTTGGCCATCTGGTGATGTCCATGTGTAGAGTCTTCTCTTGTGTGGTTGGAACAGAGTGTTTGTTATAACCAGTGTGTTCTCTTGGCAAAACTTTATTAGCCTTTGCCCTGCTTCATTCTGTACTCTAAGGCCCAATTTGCCTGTTACTCCAGGTCTTTCTTGACTTCCTACTTTTGCATTCCAGTCCCCTATAATGAAAAGGATATGTTTTTTGGGTGTTAGTTCTAAAAGGTCTGGTAGGTCTTCATAGAACCATTCAATGTCAGCTTTTCAGCATTACTAGTTGGGGCATAGGCTTGGATTACCATGATATTGAATAGTTTGCCTTGGAAATGAACAGAGATCATTCTGTCATTTTTGAGATTGCATCCAAGTACTGCATTTCAGACTCTTTGTTGACCACAATGGCTACTCCATTTCTTCTAAGGGATTCCTGCCCTCAGAAGTAGATATAATGGTCATCTGAGTTAAATTCACCCATTCCAGTCTATTTTAGTTCGCTGATTCCTAGAATGTCGATGTTCACTCTTGCCATCTCTTGTTTGACCACTTCCAATTTGCCTTGATTCATGGACCTGACATTCCAGGTTCCTATGCAATATTGCTCTTTACAGCATTGGACCTTGCTTCTATCACCAGCCACTACCACAACTGAGTATTGTTTTTGCTTTGGCTCCATCCTTTCATTCTTTCTGGAGTTCTTTCTCCACTGATCTCCAGTAGCATATTGGGCACCTACCAACCTGGGGAGTTCCTCTTTCAGTATCCTATCATTTGCACTTTTCATACTGTTCATGGGATTCTCAAGGCAAGAATACTGAAGCGGTTTGCCATTCCCTTCTCCAGTGGACCACATTCTGTCAGACCTCTCCACCATGACCCACCTGTCTTAGGTGGCCCCACACAGCATGGCTTAGTTTCATTGAGTTAGACAAGGGTGTGATCCATGTGATCAGATTGGCTAGTTTTTCTGTGATTATGGTTTCTGTGATTCAGACAGGTATGAGGTTCCTAAAGTTCACATCTCTCACATGGTCTGATCAGAACCCTGAGAATAGCATCTCCTCTGCTAGTTTCAGGCAAGGCTTCTGTCGCACTTCCCAAAAGAGCTTCCTTCATCCATAGTCCATAGCATGGAGCTAAGGGAGAGGAATTCCATCAAATGCCTCTTGTCTTAGTCTCTTTATTATAGGACGTAAAGCTAAATTTGTGTTCTTGTTTAGTCGTCATGTCATGTCCGACTCTTTTGTGACCCCAAGGATTATAGCCAGCCAGGCTCCTCTGTCTACAGGATTTCTCAGGCAAGGATACGGGAGTGGGTTGCTAATTCCATCTCCAGGGCATCTTCCTGACCCAGAGATTGAACCCGAGCCTCCTGCATTAGCAGGTGGATTCTATACCGCTGAGGCTATACCACCAATGATTCTATACCACTTCACCTGGGAAGCCCACGGCTAAATGACTACCACATTTCAACAATCCTGTGAAGAAGCCCAGAGCTATGTATTCTTGATCAAGGATTCTATTCCACCCCTTTTTTGAGCTCTGTTCCAATTCTTACCTGCAGGGGGTGGCCTGGGACAGAAGGCTGCTTGTAAATGTGTTGGAGTGGTGTCAAGATTTCCGTACCCCCGAGGTTAGCCCTCATAAGCTTAACTCTTCGCAGTGCCTCCTCCACAGTACTCTGAGCGTACTTCACACTATTCCTGAGAAAAACGAACACTCCCCAGTGAAATGAAGGCTACTGGACATAGCCCAGTATTAAGTCCCTGAATTGTACACAACTTTAACTTGAAATCTCCAAAGCCAAAGTCAATTCTGCAGCAACCCCTTTAACAATCTAGTCCTTTCTTTAAAGTAGCCTTTTTAAAATTTTTATTTATTTTATTTTTTGATTGATGGAAAATTCCATTGATGTTGTGTTGGTTTCTGACATCCGACATGAATCAGTTATAGTTTTATATATATATATCCCCTCCCTCTTAACCCTCCCTCCCCTGTCTCCATACCAGCCAGAGTGCCAGGCTGGGCTCCCTGTGTGACACAGAAACTTCCCACTATTTTACACATGACGCTGTATATACTGTCAGTGCTACTTTCTCAATCCATCCCACCCTCAACTTCCCTCACTGTGTCCACAAGTCTGTTCCCTACTAGGTTCATCAATATCATTTTTCTAGATTCCATATGTGTCAATATGTGATACTTGTTTATCTGACTTACTTTACTCTGTATAAGGGAAGAGAGCAGTACTGACTCAAATCTGTTCCTTTTCCTGATTAATATTTCATTGTATAAAGTAGCTTTTTGAATTCTCTATGGACTTTCTGGAAACTTACGGAAAGAATGCCTCATAAGTAGATCCAAATTCATAGATGTTGAAATAACAGCCTAGAGGCAAACTCTTCAGAAGCAAAATCAGTGTTTCCTGAAGGAAGACCATGTGAGAAGACAGTGAAAAACGATCCTCTCAATCACATGACCCTGCTAATCTAACTCAGGAATGGGTCTTCACCCCTTCATTCCCCCAGACCCTTCTGTTCCAAGGCTAACCTCACAGTAGTCATGTTAACTGTAACTCAGATGGGGAACAGACCTATAGCTCCAATGGACCCTAATTTAATCCCCAAGATTCACTCCCACTTGAGCAGGTGACTAGGAAAAGAAAGAAACTACTTTTACCTTGGCTACATCTATGCGCAGCTGAGATTTCCTCTGCTTACTTATGGGGCTCTGCATGCTTCCTGAGCAGTCCATGAGGAAGATGAATTCTCCACAGGCAATTGATGCCTGAGCTTCTGGGATGTTCGGGTAGAAAGTCACCATTGCAGCTGGATCTCCCAACACACCATCTACTCAGAAAGAATAAAGACGTGGTAAGAAAAAGGGAACTCAAGAATCAATTGTAGTGAGTTACCTAAGGAGCTAAGAAAACACAAATCTAAAACAGCTTAATCTTTATACGATATCTGCTGGCAAAGAATTTGAGGTGAGTTACAAACATATAAAAGATATAGATGTATTACAGATATGAAAGAGAAGAAAGAGGGTAGAATTTACTATATACAAGCAATATTAAAATACTATATCTGGATGTTAATCGCCTAGCAGTTGGCAGTGAAATACGTCATTAAAATGTCCCAGCATTTGCCAGAGGAATCAAGCTAATTTATTTGATATCTTCACATCAAATCAAAGGGAAATTTATTTACATGGGGTCTTAATTCTATTTTTTCTAAATAACTTTTTTATTTATTTTTGGCTGTGATGGGTCTTGGCTGCTGCACGTGGGCTTTCTCTAGTTGTGGTGCATGGGCTTATTGCAGTGGCTTCTCTTGTTGCCCAGCATGGGCTCTAGGGTGTACAGGCCCAGTAGCTGCAGTTTCCAGGCTCCAAAGCACAAGGTCAATAGCTGTGGCACATGGGCTTAGTTGCTTTGTGGCTTGTAGGATCTTCCTGGACCAGGGATCAAACTGGTATCTTCTACACTGGCAGGTCGATTCTTTCACTGAGCCACCAGGGAAAAGAAACTGTTAGTCGCTGAGCTCTGTCTGACTCTTTGCAACCCCATGGACTGTAACCTGCCAGGCTTCTCTGTCCGTGGAATTCTCCAGGCAAGAATACTGGTGTGGGTTGTCATTTCCTTCTCCAGGGGATCTTCCCAACCAGGAATCGAACCCAGGTCTCCTGGCATTGCAGGCAGAGTCTTTACCATCTGAGCGCCCAGGAAAGCCTGTCCTTAATTCTTAATTACAGCTTTGAAAAAAAAAACAATGATGACTGTGTGGGAATTTTTATGCTGACAATTTACAAGAGCTGAGAGTGTAATGAGTGTCATACAGGACAAGGAAATCCATCTGTGCTTCATTTGGATACAAAGCACTTATGATACTCTTCAGAACAAAGAAAGAGAAGTACTTAAATGCGTGTTGCACTCTAACACTAGCATCATCCAAATAATGGTATGGAAGAGATCATGGGCATCTAGCCTATGTTACCAAGTTGCAAAAGCCAGAGCTGTGATTCTATTTTGAGGAACAAGTGAAAACAGATACAGGAGATGAACTAAGAATGGCTGGGTTATACCAACTCTAGCTTTACTGTTCAGAGAATATAAAAAGACACAGAATTAAATTCCAGTATCCCATTTTTATAAAGTGATTCTAGGATTACAGCTTTAAATTATCAGTACCCCTGGGATTCAGAATGATAACAAGATCTGGTTCAGTTTAACCTCTTACCTCTGAGATATCTCAATAACCAAAATGGCTTCCAAATAAAATGGGTGTGGCTCTGCAAATATTGGATAGAGCACTGATTCAAAAATAATTTTTATACAATCCAGGATCTCTGGATATAAAGGAGTAGCTTTTTTTTTTTTAATGAGCAAGGTAGATAACTTTCCATTCTGAGACAACTCGTTACAGCGGGACTACCACTGTGCTAGGAGGTCAGAGAGGTTGCCACAACAGTGAAATGAATCCATATATAACTTTAGAACAATGCCAGACACATAGGAAATACTATATATGTGTCATTCACCATTATTCTTTTGTCATGACCCAGATTATTTTCATCTCCAGAGTCTCCACTTGCTCTTTTTTAAATGAGGCATTTCAAACCCTAGCTCCTCTGCTTGCTAGCCTGTTTCCTGTGAAATCAAAGTAGTAATACCTGCCTCAAGATTATTTTAAGAAACAGAAGTAGATGGATGTAGGAAACAAACTTATATCTACCAGGGGATAAGGTGGGGGAGATGGATAAACTGGGAGACTGGGATTGACACCTACGCACTACCATATGTAAAATAGACAGCCAGTAAGAACCTGCTGTACACAGGGAAATGTACTCAGTACTCTGTAATGGCCTACATGGGAGAAGAATCTAAAAAAGAGTGGCTATATGTACTTGTGTAACTGACTCACTGTGCTGTATACCTGAAACACAACATTGTAAATCAATGATAGGCCAATAAATTTTTTTTTAAATATTATTTGGAGAGTTAAGTGAGGGAAGTCTGATACAGTACCCTTGAGAAACTCAGTCTGTGGCTCAACTTAAATTAAGAATCGTTTTATAAAATTATTTATAAATTGTTTTATGTGATTATTTTTATTAAATTATACATACCATTTTTTAATATGGAAAGTACAGTCTAAGTTTTTGAGAAACACACTATGCATTTCTCTCATGTAGTGGTATGCTTCATTTGGTCGAACTACAAACTGTTTTCGTGAATCAAGCAGTCAGCTGTCATTTGCTTCTTTGTATGGATGGAAATAGCAAGTCATCTTGATCAAATACATGATCTAGAAAGCAAGATGTGAATGACCCTGCTGGACGGGATTCTCTAGATTTGTAAGGGGTCGCCTGAAGTCCTCCTAAGGCTAATAGAGCTTGCAAGAAGAGGGCTTGACATCTCAATCCTTACCACTTGAGATTCAACATCATAGAACTTTCTCCAGAGGATTAAAGTAACTGAGTAAAGACCAGGTCCAGCTTCCCAGGTGGCTCATTGCTAAAGAATCCCTCTGCCAACACAGGAGTCATGGGTGGGTTCAATCCCTGGGTCAGGAAGATAGCTTGGAGAAGGAAATGAATTTCCCAGTATTCTTGCCTGGGAAATTCCATGAACAGAGGAGCCTGGCGGGCTACAGTCTCTGGGGTTAAAAAGAGTCAGACACAACTGAGCATATGAGCACACACATACTCACACAAAGACCAGGTCACTGTTGCAGGAGAATTTCAGGGGCACTCGAGGGGGAACTCCCCAAAAGGAAAGGACAAAGCCAGGCAACTAATGTACAAAGACAAAGCATGGGGCTTCCTGGAAGAGGGGCTGTTATAGACCTCTTTGAGGTCCCTGCAATCCAGTGGCCTGACAGCCCAAGAAGGCCCCACAGAACGAGAGATGGATATGGGCTATACCAGTTATAATTATAAGGAAACTACACATATATTAAGAAAAACTTAGAAAATAAGATAAATTGCTATTAATATTTTTTTAAAGTTTTTTTTGATGTGGACCATTTTAAAGACTTTATTGAATTTGTTACAACATAGATTCTGTTTCATATTTCTGTTTTGGGGGCACAAGGCATGTAGGATCTTAGCTCCCTTACTAGGGGTCATACCCACAACCCCCTACATTGGAAGGCAAAGTCTTAATCACTAGACCACCAAGGAATTCCCCCCAAAAAGACACATTAAAGAAATTACAATAATAATTTGTATATAATATATTATAATATAATAATAATAAGCTAAGCAGTAAGAAAGTAAACATAGTCTCAGAAATTAAGTAACTAAGACAAGATGAAAAATATCTGCAGATGGATAGTGATGATGGTTGAACAGCAAGGTGAATGTATGCAAGGCAATGGGATTTTATACTTAAAAATAGTTACAAGGGTAAAGTTGATGTATATAAATTTACTACACACACAAAAAAAGAATTCCAGGTAAGATTACGTGAAGGTATATGAATCAAGACCAACAGAAATTGTTAGATTTAAAAAGTAAACTTACTTTGAAACTAATCCCAGTTACTTCTTGCATACTTTCTCTGTTTTAAAGTGGTTTTTCCCCATGCATAGATTATTTTCTAGTGGTAATCTACTTCTACAACTCATTTTTACCTTAACAATCTTTGGAAAACTTTTTCCCATATTGTTTCAATCTGTTAATGTATATTATTTTAGTAATTACATGGTAACTCATCAAATATACCTAGCATAGTGAATTTAACCACTGTAAGACATTTTGATTGCTTACTGGTCTTTGATATGATTAAATTAAAAGAGAAGAGAACTTTTCAATCCATATTCTTACCTATATTTAGATTCATTTTCATTTGTAAGATTCCCAAACCTAGAATTACTAAAATAAACATTTATTTTGACACATGTAGCCACATTTCCCCTCAAAAGCTTGATACCGAATTATTTTGGTTCAGGCAACCTCTGAGTACCAAATTCACCACACTTTTTAAAGCATGATTTGGAAATCTCTGATAACTTGAAAAATGAAAATGTCACATTATTAGTTTTATTTTTATTTGCCTTTGTAGAGACTGATCATTGTCACATGTTTGTAAACTAGTGTTTCCTCTGGTGAATTATTTGCTCATGTCCTTGGTTCAATCATCTACTGATGCACTTAGATTTGCCTAAAAGATATAACCACAAGATATTCATTGAACTTAACCATTTCTTTCACATCATAATGTAAGCTGTTTCAATGTTGCACCTACTACTGGATAGAAGGAAATAAAACTGAGGATAATTTGAAGATAATTCCAAATCAGAAAGTTACTCCTCAGGAGGTAACCACAGGGGAGAAAGACAATACCTGACTTTGTGGTAGCTTCTCCCATCTCCACGACTACACTAGGGGTGTGCACTGCTCTGTAGTAAATCAGGAATTCCACATCCCTGTCAAACTTGTGTCCATCGGCCAAGGAAACCTGAATTGGGAACAGACAAAGATGCCATGTTAGAACTATCGCTGCCTTTGCCCTGCCTTTAGATAGAGCTGAGGGCTACAGGCTTCTTCCATGAAGGAGAACAGCCAAGGGCAGGAACAAGAACAGAGAGGAGGCTTGGGAAATTAAAGGTGGGGGGGTGAGGAGGGAGCACAGTGTGATCCCCTCTGGGTTAATAAGAAAAAATAAGGAGGGAGAATTGAGTGAGGACCAAGGTCAGGATCTAAAGGAAAAGGGTACCAGCAATGATAATGCTCTCCTGTGAATTACCTGAGCAGAAGTCTTGTTATCTCCAAGGTACTCAATAGGACTCAAGGAGCAGTTGGATTGAATCCTGTCAATACCATGCTGGGAACTGATGGTCACCACCATGCTGATTGTGTAGGGCAGGTCCTCCAAAGAGACTATAGGAGTCTTCATATTAAGGCAACTGTCCTCAGAACATCCTACAAAAAGTTATTTTAGTTCTACGTTCCCTTCCCACTCTTTCTAGCACCCTACAGCCTTGAAGGGGTTTCCCCAATTACGTCAACTCCCCCAGGAGTATTTGGAGGGAGAGGAGACTGACCAGAGAGTTGGTACCGAGGATTCAGGACAGCAGGGAGCACGTAGCGCAGAGCCCCGTCTGCTTCCAGGGGCAGCTCCTGCACGTACTTCAGGGTGAGCTCCGCCTGCGACCCGGGGAGGAGGTTCCCCACGTTACAACAGAACACATCCCTGGAGCACATGTCCTCCTCTAACAGGAAGGCTTGGTGGCCCCGGATGATGGCATTCTCATAGTTGGCATGTGCCTGAGGACAGAGAAGGAAAGCCGACACAGTCGGTGGAGGTACGCAGGGTACAGAAAACAAAGACTAGCAGGGAGAAACGGTGGCTGGTATTGCCAAGTTCACACCCGCACTTTATTTTTAAATTGTATTATTTGCTTTTATTTTTGGTTTCAGTGGGTCTCTGTTGCCTGCTCGGGCTTTCTCTAATTGTGGTGAGCAGGGCCGACTCTTCACTGAGGTGCTTGGGCTTCTCAGGGTGGTGGCTCCTCTTGTTGTGGCGCACAGGCTCGCATGTGGCCTTCCGCACTTGCATCTTGTGGGCTTAGTTGCCCCGTGGTGTGTGGAATCTTCCCAGACCAGGGATTTAACCCATGACCGTGCATTGGCAACCAGATTGTTATCCACTGTGCCACCAGGGAAGTCCCCACAGCTGTACCTTAAGTGACTCTGATTGACTTTCCCTCCAAATGATTTTAGGAAATTAGCAGTTAGAGGGGAATAAAGGAAAGAGCATTCAACATCAGCATATTTTGTGAAGTTGCATTTGCTGGAGATCCTGAAGAGTATGCATTAGGGAAAGGAGAAAGGAGGTAATGTACTTATCCGCAGTACCGTCATCTTGTCCTGTAATTCTGCTTTAATATTCTTTCCATCCACCATGGCCTCGAAGCTGTAGACAGCTGAGTCTTCATCCATGGGGAATATAAAGAAAGCCTCCAAGGGAACTTCCTCCTCATTCTTGTAGTTCAAGGTTGCAGACACACCAGCCACAAACTCACAGAAGGACAAGGTCACAGAGATGCTCTTCAGTGGCACTGGAGATAGACCAGAGTCCAAGAGTTCAACAAAATGTAATTGAATACCTCCTATAGGCCAGGTTAGGTATGAAGGCAAGTAAGAGTTATGAGTCAGACTTACCTGGCTTCTCCTGGGGGGTTAGGAGACCTCCTGGGTACACCATGGTGACACAGGGTTACTGTGGAGAAAACACATGATGAACAGAGTAACATGCTGGGAGCTATTCACTCAGAAAATTAAAGTGAAAGTCACTCAGTCGTTTTTGACTCTTTGTGACTCTTTGTGACTATATAATCCATGGAATTCTCCAGGCCAGAATACTGGAGTGGATAGCTGTTCTCTTCTCCAGGGGATCTTCCCAATCCAGGGATCAAACCCAGGTCTCCCGCATTGCAGGCTGATTCTTTACCAGATGAGCCACCAGAGAAGCCCAATCACTCAAGTACCAGCATTTTATTTGCTTCTCTCTGGCATAATGGTGGAGGAAGGAACCTAGAAAAAAAGACTGGATAGGTGAAAAAGTTGCTAATAGTAAGAAAAAAGTCAGTTGCACAGTTGTGTCCGACTTTTTGTGATCCCATGGACTGCAGTCCACCAGGCTGCTCTATCTATGAACCCTTCAGGCAACCCCTTCTGGAGTGGGTTGCCATTCCCTTCTCCAGGGGATCTTCCTGAGCCAGGGATGGAACTCAAGTCTTCTGCATTGCAGGCTGATTATCTACCATCTAAGCCACTGGAGAAAACCCGGTAGTAAGGCTCCTTCTAAACGCCAGACCCAGGTGGGGAACCTGCAAGGTTCAGTAAGTATATACTAAATAGGAAATCTCTGAAAAACCCTGAGGTTTGTTCAAAGGCTGGCTCCAGTTTTTTCAAAAGCATATTTAATACACCACTTGTTACATATATTGAATCAGTGTAATTAGTTTAACTCCTCTGAATCTCAGTATTCTCTTGCTAAAATGAAAACCATAATAGCTGTATATCATATATGCATATATGAATTAGTACATGTGAAGTTCCTAGAACAGTGCCTGACTTATAGGAAACAGTTAAGCAATGTTAATAGACATAAGTATTGTTCCCATTATTCCTTTTACTATTATTAAATAGACCTCTGGTGTCACTTTGATCATGCTATTCAGACAAGTAGGAAGCTACCAAATTCAAAATGGACCCCCTTACAATTTGGAGCAATTATCTTGTAGCTTTTCTTTTGTGGTTCATAATTGAAATTGCTGATGGATTCTCCTGTTGAAGATATATTTATATATGTGTGTGTGGTTTGTACACAAGTATGTGTCCAGCGCTCTGGACTGTAGCCTGCCAGGCTCCTCTGTCCATGGAATTTTCCAAACAAGAATACTGGAGTGGGTTGCTATTTCCTTCTCCAGGGGATCTTCCCCACCCAAGGATCAAACCCTTGTCTCCTGCATCTCCTGCAATGATAGGGTGGAGCCTTTACAACTGAGCCACCTGGGAATCACCTATTTGCACTGTGTGTGTGTGTGTGTGTGTATATATATATGTATGTATGTATGTATATTACATGCTACATGTAGCATGTCCTCTATTTTAAATCATGCCATTCTAAACATATCTTCCAAGTTTTACTATAACCCTAGACAACCATTTCATGTGACATATTAACAAAGAAATCAATGTATGCACATATACTGTGATTTACATTATGATTCCTTTATGCAGAGAAGTAATAGGTGGAGCTGGTCCTACCCATTGAAGATGCCCTGGGACTTTTCTGAACCCAAGCATTTGTGAGATTGCCTCTAAGTATTCTAGACCATCTATGCTCATCCCAATCACCATTTAAGGTATATCACACACTATCCACACTCCAGAGCAAAGTCCAGGTTGCTCCTCCAGATGATGGCAATCCTGTTTCTTATCGCAGTGCCCCTCCTCACAAATCAGAGCCAATAAAACAGGCTCTTCCTTCCGTGTCTGTTTTTATTTTGAGCAACTGAGTAAAACCTGAGTGTGGTAAAATGGCACACTATCTGACAGAGAAACACAGAGCACAGTACCAGCTGTAGGGGAGGAGAGGTTTCCATGCAGACTCCTAACTGGGCTAAATTTCCTGCTAGAACAGGCTGGAGCTGGGGACAGGAAGAATTGCTAACCACACCAGCAGGGCGCTTAAAGCAGGAGGAGGACACCGACCCGGGTACAACAGCTGAAGAAACTGCGTCACATGTCAGGCCACCCATGCTCCAAATTAGGTAATACTCACCTAGGGTGGTTTTCAGATGGGGTGAGAGAAGCAGAGGGACGTCTCCTATAAAGAAACAACCCTATTTATTTCCTGATTATGACCCAGAACAAATCCCTCTTTGCCCGTCATTTGATTTCCTGCACCCTCTCCCCTACCCTTTTCAAACAAATGATGCTGCGTCAGAATTAGTTCTTCCTTCAAGAAGGCACTTCAGAAATGCAGCCAGCAACAGGTAGGCAGACTGGCCACAGCGGCTGGCCAAGGTCAAAGCCTTGAATCCCAGGCAGCAGGAAGAGCAGAAGATGGCTCACTGAGCCGGGGGCGGGGGGCCTCAGTGCTAGGCTGACCCTCAGGAATGCAGGCGCCCCGGCAGAGCGGGGCGGGAAGGAGCAGCTGGGGGTGGCGCAGAGGATCACACCCCTGCAGCCTGCTGCAGGGCAGAAGTGGAGAACCCGGAATCCGGAGGAGTGGGTGAAAGCGGGACTCCTCTAGAAACGGAAAGTGACTGAGTCTTTATTCAGTCCGAAAATTTCAGCATCCAAATACTAACGGAAGGGATCTGAGTCAGTCCTCAATTTCTATATAGACACCTTTAGGGGCTGCAATCCGACTGGGGAGGGGGTTGGGGGTCGGGGGTGGGGGGATTTGGAGAGAGAAGGCTTGAAGCTCCATTTCCCCAGCATAAAATCACATAAAATTGAGAAACATCAAGTGTCCACAGGAAACAAAGGAAGGAAGAAAGAACGAGAGAAGTTGATCAAAAGTAAAATGAATTAAGAGAAGTGAAGTAGAAAGAGGGGTCTTGGGATTATCCGGAGATGGCTACACCCTCCTTCCACATTCAGCAAGATTCCCCTGACCCACCAAACCCGCAGATACCCTCTGGGCATCGCACTCCAGGACTGAGGTCCCTACCCTGGGCTTGCAGTTAAAACGAGCCCCGAAAGATTTAAAGACGGGGAAAGGGAGTTGTAAGAGGCAGGTCTCAATCCTCAGGAGAAAAGGGTGCCATTCAGCGCCGGCGCGGGCACCCTACTCACTTACCTCCAGCTGTTCCCAGCACTCTGCGTCGCTGCAGGCAGAAAACAGCTGCAGACAGAATTTCCAGAAAGCCACGCCCCCTCTTAGGGACCGGATGTAAGGTAGTGACTACGTGACTAAGGGATCGACGGAAAATTCTTACACAGAATATTGAAAATTTCACTTCTCTCTGGGTCAAGTCCTCAACCCTGGGACGTTTTTGTCTTTGTTTTTGTTTTCCTTTGTCTGGTCTCAGTTAAGGAACAAACAGGAGAGGCAAAGGGAAGGGATTTTTTTTTTTTTTTTTATGAAAACACTGTAAGAAACTACATTAACATCAAAAATTACGTGTTTTTGTAATAGACTGAATTAGCGTTTCTTCATTCTTACTGTGCTAGACCCCAAACTCTATTGGCTTTATATCATTGATTCATTTCTCATTTGAGTCGTTTGTTCCAAGATTGTATCCCTTCCTACAATATGTGAGGAAAATGAGGAGCCAAGGAAAGGCACCCACAGACCAAGTCTTCCAGTCATGAGTCACTTGTGGGTTTTTCATTCCGGCTATAAAATCAAATGATGGGGGCTAACAGTGCAAATAACTGAGAATATTTGTGCTCATTCAGGCCTTAGGTGCATTTTGGAATTCAAAATCAGTTTAGCAATTTAAAAGCTACGTTTTTAAGCATTTCCATGAACTACATACTACTATTAAAACTATGAGAATTGAAAGTATTTTTTCAAAAGTAAAGTCTAGGGGAAAGCGGAATCTACACCTTCCCCGCCAGCGGAAGCAATTGCAGAACTGCAGGAGACAATCTTTCTAGACAAGGCAGTTGAGGAGCAGGGAGCGATTTGAAGGGGGGGTTGACTTGGTGTGCACTGCACCCCTCGGGAACATTATTGCGCGTGGAACGGCTGCTTTTGGAAGGCTATTGCCCAAAAGAAAAGATGTTTGGTTTTCACAAGCCAAAGATGTACCAAAGTATAGAGGGCTGCTGAGCTAAATCCTCCAGTTCTCGATTCACTGACAGTAAACGCTATGAAAAGGATTACCAGAGCTGTTTTGGGTTACATGAGACTCGTTCAGGAGATATCTGTAATGCCTGTGTCCTGCTTGTGAAAAGATGGAAGAAATTGCCAGCAGGATCAAAAAAAAAAAAAAACAAAACTGGAATTATGTGGTAGACGCAAGGGCAGGACCCAGTCTAAAGACTACACTGAAACCAAAGACAGTGAAAACTCTATCTAGAAACAGAATAAAAAGTAACCAGATCAGTAAACTGCAGAAGGAATTTAAACGCCACAATTCTGATGCTCACAGTACAACCTCAAGTGCCTCTCCAGCTCAGTCTCCCTGTTACAGTAACCACTCAGATGATGGCTCAGATACAGAGATGGCTTCTGGCTCCAACAGAACGCCAGTGTTTTCCTTTTTAGATCTCACATACTGGAAAAGACAGAAAATATGCTGTGGCATTATCTATAAGGGCCGTTTTGGGGAAGTCCTCATCGACACACATCTATTCAAGCCTTGCTGCAGCAATAAGAAAGCAGCTGCTGAGAAGCCGGAGGAGCAGAGGCCAGAGCCTCTGCCTATCTCCACTCAGGAGTGGTGACTAAGCTTTATGTAGAAGGGGAGCAAAAACATTTAAATTTTGGAAAACAAAGCAACAAAATGACCCTCCTATTTTTAATTTGGATACCTGCTATTCTGCCAAAAGATGGATTTGTAAAGTAGTTTTGAATGGGTTATTTTTCCTCCAGTTCCACAAGAGTTTGTGAAGCCAGTGAAACTTACTAAGAGATAAAAAAGAAGTGTACATAATATTTAAGATGCTGAGTATTTCATAGGAAAGCCGAATGCTGCTGTAAAGTGCTCTTTAAGTCTTTTTTAAAAATCCCCTTCTAATGAATGAAACTGGGGGAATTTTCAGGGGACAGAGATGGGATTTGTTGTATGATAAACATATGTAGTTTTAGTCTTTCTATTTTGAGAAGCAGTGGTTGGGGCATTTTTTAAGATGGCTGGCTACACTTGTTTTCCTTCATTATAATAAATTTGTCATAACTCAGTAAACATGGACTTGCCCCTAGAGGTAGTTGTTAATAACTGAAATATTAAGGTCTTCCCAAGGTTCTGGTGATTCAAACCTGTACTACTGAATATTAAACAGGACAGGCAGCTCTCTGGTGTGAATATCTTGAAGGAGTAATTTCTAAATATGCAGAGATAACTTGACTATATATGTTGCATCCTATGTCACCTCCCTCCATATTGATATTCGATACAGATTTTAATTTATATGAAACTTGAAAAGCAGAATCAAAACTTAAAGCAGAATTAAAGTTCCTCTTGGGGAAATGTCAAGTCTTTAGGATAAGCAATCCTATATGAATAGTACCAAAGCATTACCACTTGGTAGAGAACATTCTCTATTAAAAATGTTAGGTTATCTGAAAAATAACAATGTGCAAGTCTTTAGGATGGCACACGAGAAAAACAAAGGTTAATGCTTCTTGGGGCATGTTTCTTAGAGGGCTTGCAAGTGTGTAAATAATTTGTTTATGTTACGTGACTGGTGACTTCACTGAAAATCTGCACAATTTAGTTTTAGCTCTGGATTACTTCAGTTGACCTTTGTGAAAGTTTTATCTGTGTAGAATGGTTGTTTGACTTGTTTTAACCTGTTAGGGTTTGGGGATTTTTTTTTTTTCATTCTATATTAAAGTAAAATTCTACTAAAAGAAAAGAGGTGTGTGTTAATGCTGAGTGGGTTGGTTTTGGTCTGGCTTCTTTTAGTCAGGCTTTCTGAACACTGAGGTGTTAGATGATACATCCTAAATGTGGAGCTCTTCCATTCTAAAACCTTCATTAAAAGCCTTTTACTTGAACCCAAACCAAAGTACTATCTATTGCCTCTTGTCTAAAAGTACAGGGAAGTATGCAAGACAGGAAAAAAGACACAGCGGTGTATAACGGACTTTTGGACTCAGAGGGAGAGGGAGAGGGTGGGATGATTTGGGAGAATGGCATTCTATCATGTATACTATCATGTAAGAATTGAATCGCCAGTCTATGTCTGACGCAGGATACAGCATGCTTGGGGCTGGTGCATGGGGATGACCCACAGAGATGTTATGGGGAGGGAGGTGGGAGGGGGGTTCATGTTTGGGAACACATGTAAGAATTAAAGAATTTAAAATTAAATTTAAAAAAATTAATAAAAAAATAAAAATAAAAATAAAAAAAAATAAAAGTACAGGGAAAATATATCACCTGTTTTCATAATGAGGAAGCATCGTTTACCTCCCTGGTAAAACATGACTCGGTACTTATTTTTAAAACTGGATTTTAAAGATTGGATATTATACATAACAAGAGAGTGAGCCACTTTTTATGGGCACCCTACAGTTTTATAGTTCTTAATCGAAACTTTAAGTTTTATATTTCTTCCTTTGGAAAAAAACTACAAGCCACCGTATGCGCAGACTACACAGTGAGTTGGGTCAGTGCTCCCGCAGACTTTGAGGTGTATTACAAGAACCCCAGCCATTATCATCTTCCTCCTGAGTTATTTTGAAATTCTTTTTTGTACATTTTGGCTGCAGTATTGGTGGTAGAATATACTAGAATATGGATCATCTCTACTTCTGTATTTATTTATTACTAGACCTCAACCACCGTCTTCTTTCCCCCTTCCACCTCTCTTTGCCTGTAGGATGTACTGTATGTAGTCATGCACTTTGTATTAATATATTAGAAATCTACAAATCTCTTTTGTAGTTTTTATACTGTTGGATACTTATAATCAAAACTTTTACTAGGGTATTGAATAAATTTAGTCTTATTAGAAAATTTAAAAAAAAACAAAAGTGAAGTCTAGATCATCATTGCTTAATAGAAAGATAATGCGGGGTCTTTCCTGGTGGTCTAGTGGTTAAGACACCACCCTTCCAGTGTAAGATGTGCAGGTGTGAACCCTGGCAGGGGAACTAAGATCCCACATACCACATGGCCAAAAAACTAAAAAGAAAAAAAAATTTTAGAAAAGGAAAGATAATACATTCACATGAGTGATTATAATGTCCTAGAAGCCCATTTTTTAAAAGCAAAGAAAAAAAAGTAGCTGAAATCAATTTAATGCTGTATTTAATATGATATATACCAAAACTTATATTTTAACATATAATGATGTAAAACTCCTTATGAAGCATTTTGCATTTTTTGTATGAATTTTTGAAATTAATAATGTATTTATATTTACACTACACCTAAAATCATACTACATTGCAAATGCTCAGTGACCACATATAACTAGTGGCTATAATATCCCACAGCATGGGTCTTGAATATAATATTTTAAAAATCAAAGTTGACTGTCAAATAACTGCCGCCTTTTAAAGAAGGGAACCATTAACACAAAAGTGGCAGAAACAGCACTGAATCATGAGTCAAATACATTTTGTTTCAGTGCCAGCTCTAACACAGGGTACCATCTGATCCATCAGAGAGGCTCTCTGAGCTCATGTTTTAACCTGTAAAAAAAAAAAATTAAATACTTCTAAGAATTGCCATACAAATTAAACAAGACATTTTGTGCATTGTCCATTGTGTATAAAAATATTTCTAGTATTAAAATTTCTATTTTAGAGGCTGATGATGTCACAGACTAATTCACACACTAGACTCTATGTGACTTAACTAAGCATTAAGCAGACACTACACATCTGAGTCTAAGATAGGTGTCCACAGGCTCTTCTCTTCACTTCCGTGGCTCGATGGCCTGCAAACATCAGAACCTCTAGCTTACGGGAAAATCAGAAGTTAATTTAGAACCTGTTTGTTTTGATTCCTATACAACATAAACATTGTGACTGAAACTCACCTTCCTCCTCTGAAACTAGCTGAGTATCTTTTCTTTCCCTAATCTCATCATTTTGAGAGGAAAGATGTCAGTTATTCCTTTTCATCTTTACGTTAAGAAGAAGCAGGTTTAAATGAATGTGACTTCTGTTCTCAGTTCAAGTATTTTATGCCAAGAAATATAAAAGCAAGTGTCCATCAAGGAATTCTGATCTCTGGGGTTTAGTGGCCTAAATATTTGTAAGAATATATCTTAAAATATTATTTTTACATGTGGAAACCTGTGTAATATCATATTTCCAGAACAATCCAATTAATATAACCTAATATCAGATACATATTTAGAACACAATGATCAAAAAATAGAATGTGTAAAAGAAAGAATGTAATATTCTCTTAAGAAGTGTTTTAAACTATAGTGGTAGATTTTCAGTCATATTTTTAAGTAACACATGGATAAAGTTTTAATTTAAAAATATACGAATAATTCAAATATTATATAAATTTATTCCTACTCCAGAATTATATAACTACTCTTTCTCCTTTAAAAATTTTTATTGATTTGTAGTTGATTTGCAATGTTGTATCAGTTTCAAGTGTACAGTAAAGTTATTCAGTTATATATATATATATGTCTGTATATATGCATTCTTTTTCAGATTGCTTTCCTTTATAAATTACTACAAGATATTTAATATTGAATATAGTTCCTTGAGTTACATGGTAGGTCCTTGTTGTTTATCTATTTTTATATGTAGTAGTGGGTAGCTATTAATTCCAAACTCCTAATTTATCCCTCCCTCCCTTTCCAAACCTTTGGTAGCCGTAAGTTTGTTTTCTATGCCTATTTCTGTTCTGTAAACAAGTTCATTTGTGTAGTTGTTTTCGATTTCACATATAACTGATATCATATTTGTCTTTTTCTATCGGACTTACTTCACTTAGTGTAATAGTCTCTCAGACCATCCATGTTGCTGCAAATGGCATTTTTCATTCTTTTTTAATGAATGAGTAATATTCCATTGTATATATTGTATATTCCAATCTTCCTCATATAGTCATCTGACAATGGACATTTAGGTTGCTTCCATGTCTTTTTGTTGTTGTTGTTTAGTCACTAAATCATGTCCGACTCTTTTGTGACCCCATGGACTGTAGCCTGCCAGGCTCCTCTATCCATGGGATTGCCCAGGCAAGAATTCTAGAGCAGGTTATCGTTTCCTCCTCCAGGGGATCTTCCCAACCCAGCAATCGAACCCGCATCTCCTACTTGTCAGTCGAAATCTTTACCACTGAACCACGTCTTAGCTATTTTTAATAGTGCTACTATGAGCATGAGGGTGCATATATCTTTTTGAATGAGTTTTTGTCTTTTCTGAATATATGTCCAGGAGTGGAAAAAATTCAGTTATATAATTGTAAGTGACAAATGATGGAATTTTTAAAATTTATTTATTTAGTATTTTGGGGAGTTCTCTCACAGTCCAGTGATTAGGACTCAGTGCTTTTACTGCTATGACTTTTGGTTTCAATCCGTGGTTGAGGAACAAAGATCCCACAAGTTACAGAACATGAGCAAAACAAGTATTGAGGATATCTGTGATGTGATGTGAAGTCGCTCAGTCGTTCTGACTTTTTGCAACCCGATGGACTGTAGCCTACCAAGCTCCATCCATAGGATTCTCCAGGCAAGAATACTGTAGTAGGTTGCCATTTCCTAGATAGCATATTTAAAAGCAGAGATATTACTTTGCCAACAAAGGTCTGTCTAGTCAAGGCAATGGTTTATCCAGTGGTCATGTATGGATGTGAGAGTTGGACTGTGAAGAAAGCTGTGCGCCAAAGAATTGATGCTTTTGAACTGTTGTGCTGGAGAAGTCTCTTGCAAGTCCCTTGGACTGCAAGGAAATCCAGCCAGTCCATCCTAAAGGAGACCAGTCCTGGGTGTTCATTGGAAGGACTGATGCTGAGGCTGAAACTCCAATACTTCGGCCACCTCATGCGAAGAGTTGACTCATTGGAAAAGACCCTGATGCTGGGAAGGATTGGGGGCAGGAGAAGGGGACGACAGAGGATGAGATGGCTGGATGGCATCACTGACTCGATGGACGTGAGTCTGAGTGAACTCCGGGAGTTGGTGATGGACAGGGAGGCCTGGCGTGCTGCGATTCATGGGGTCGCAAAGAGTCAGACATGACTGAGCGACTGAACTGAACTGAACTACAGATGAGCTCACTGAAAGATGATGCAGCCTCATTCTCTTCACAACCTTGCAGTCTAGTGAGGAGAGGACTGGCCAGCACATGCCTCATGCTGACCAACTGCTGGATGAATGAATCACCGTATCCAGTGCTCTCTTTGACTTAGAACCATCACTCCTAATATATCAAATCCATCCCTGAGGAGACCAGCAAGTCATTATAAAAAGTGGTAGGAACTGGTTGAGTTTCAGAGATGAGGCAGAACACTACTGTCTATAGCGATAGTAGCAGTCTTTCGGGAAGGGTAGATTTTAAACTTTCAGAAGTAGGGAGAATTCACTTAGGCTGGAGGACACAAAGCTACATTCAGATGAAAGATAAAATAATCACCGCCAGATTCCTAATTCAATCAGAATACTTTGTTTTTCTCCAGCTTAGAGATTCATGGCCTGAAAACGAGGTAAGATACACTAATTTATACAAGAAGTTTTTCATTTCCTAGAAAAATCACAAAATGAGATTGGGTGTATCCCCCAGATTTACTGACATATAACTGACAAATAAATATTGTGTACGCTTAAAGTATAAGCTTCCCAGGTAGCCCAAGTTTAAAAGTATCCACTTGTCAATGCAGGAGATGCAAGAGTCAGGGGTTCAATGTACAGGTTGGGAGGATCCCCTGGAGAAGGAAATGATAACCCACTTCAGTATTCTTGCCTGGAAAATTCCATGGACAAAGGAACCTGATGGGCTATGGTCCATGGGATCTCAGAAAGTCAGACAAGACAGAGCAATTGAGTACTCACACACATACATACTTAAAGTGTACAAACTGATGATTTGATATAGTTTGAGATGATTATCACATTAACACATTAACCACCTTATATGGTGACTGTTTTAAAATTTTTTCAGTTATAAGATAAACTCATGGAATCTGATGTACAGCATGTGAATCTTATTCATAATACTATTTGTATACTTGAATTTGGCTAAGAGATCAACTTTTAATGAAAAGAAATGAGTCCTCAAAGATATGGATTATGGTACTAAAAGAGTAGACATTTGACACAGTATTCTTGCTTATCCTTAAAATACTGCAGATAAACATCTGTTCTCCTTATATATGTTCTAGCAAAATTATTGCATAAGGTCTACTAGAGTCAATATTTCATTTTTTATTTTTATTAAAAAAATTTTTTTTGGAGTTAAGTATTTTAAACACAAAGTTCCAAGCATACCCAAGACCTATATGAGCCCTCCACCAGCCCATGAATCACGCATATTGTGAATAATGTTTAGTAAAATAAATCTCAAATCAGACTATTATGATCCTGTGAGTGTGAGTGTGTGTATGCGTCACTGTCTCACCATGCAAGTAGTTTGTTTGGAACTAAAAATTATTTGTAATTTGCTGCAAAATTATTTTGAGGGGTGATACCAGATTGCAAAAAACAATAAATGTAATTCAAAGGCAAGGAGAAGTGTTCGAACTATCTCATATTCTTTTTGTAACACCGATAAGTCAAAGTGAAATGAACTAAAGCAATGTCTTCACAGTTATGCCAGGCATCCCTCCTAATGTGAAAGAAGATAATTTAGGTGATTCGCTCTGTGTTCTAACTTCTGCTTGTTGAATTAAAGGTGAGCTGAGTCCCTATATATAATTGTCAATGTGTTATTTGACTTAGAATATATATTTCAAATATATCAAATCCTTCTCTGTGGGGCAAAGCAAATCATTGATCTTACTCTCATACAGATAATTACATAATTTATTTTCCACCATGGTTGGAAATTCTTCTGGAGGAGGGCATGGCAACCCACTCCAGTATGCTTGCTTGGAGAATCCCATGGACAGAGGTGCCTAGCAGGCTACAGTGCATGGGGTTGCAAAGAGTCAGACATGACTGAGCAACTGAGCACATATTCCAGCACTGGCATGGTGCAGTCATCCAAGAAATACTAAGGGGTACATGTACCTCTAGGAGATGTTTTTCTTTAATCCTTAGACAGAAAATAATATAAGACTTTGGTTATTAGAATTATGTGAAATAACATGTGAAAATCAATTTGTCTGCTGCTTTGGGGATATCAATATAGAAGATTTTATTGACTTTATACCTGTCACTCTCCTTTGCTTCCTTGGGGAAAGTTTCTGAAGTGGAATAAAACTTTGAGATCAAGAAGTTACACAGAGAGACAAGCACTAAGAGTAAACACAGAGAATGACTTGGATGCCGTCTCTCTTCTTCCTCTTTTCCTTTATCCAAAAGCCATGGTTTAGGTGCTGTCTAAAGGTAGAGGAAAGAAGAGTCATGTGAGCTAGTGAAAAGCCTGGACACTAGAGAGGTGGTTTTTGTTTTTTCATCTTCCTTTCAATTTTTTAGCTCTTTTTAATCTATATCTTCTGAAGTTTTCTGTTGGGGCGTTCGGTTTGGAAAGAACCGCTGCTCCCTCCAAACCCTGCTCTCACTGTCCTAAGTACAAGCCACCTGGGAGAGTGTCCACTCCACCACCCCCAACAGTGCCTGGCAGCCCCCATGGGCACCCTGGGCTTGCTGCTGCTCCACCAGACATGGCTGCTTTAGTCTGAAGGGAGCCGTGGTCAGTGGAGTGAAGACATGTTCTTACACTTGGTCTGCATGACTGTTACGCTTTGCTGGTATTTATCCAACAAATGGTAATGTGCAGCAACATCTTGTAGAGATTTCTACCAAAATCAAGTGTGGGTTTTTAGATCCCTTAGATACTGTGAAAATATGAAAAGGAAATGGTCCAGAGTCCAGTCTCAGTGAGAGCTTCACACTGTCCTCAGGTTTTGCCTGTTGAAGGGGAGATAGAGCTAAAGTGGCTCCCTCTAATTCTAGTTGTCTGATTATGCAAATCGGGGGTTGGAAAATGAAATTTTTAATTTCAGTAGCATTCCAGTTCAGTTCAGTCACTCAGTCGTGTCTGATTCTTTGCGACATCATGGGCCGCAGCACACCAGGCCTCCCTATCCATCACCAACTCCCGGAGTTTAACCAAACTCGCGTCCATTGAGTCGGTGATGCTATCCAACCATCTCAGCATTCCAGAGAGGTACATAATCAAGAAATCCTTGGCTATAATGTAGCAAAATGCCACCGTCCAGTTCTGCAAATCAGAGTCTGTCCTGAAGGTCAAAGTCCACACCTCAGAAAGACATCTGATAAAGAAGGGAATGGGGAAGCCAAGTGACGTGAAAAGTATCTGAGTGGAAGCACAGACATAGACCATAGAGATGCTGTATAGAGACTCTCCACCCATAAACACTGCAATCATCACCTTTGCTAACCTCCAACAGGCAGAAGGGGATCTTCTGCCTATATATATATATGCTCCAGCGTTCGGGTTGACCCTCTATGCCTTTTTCTTCAAGATGATGTTAGGAGGAGCTGTTTCAGCTAAAGGGATCATGATAAAGAGCTATGTATTCATTTGCCTAGAATACGTATCCCATGGGCAGGAATCAGACCATCCAGACTGTTAGCCTATGGTCTCTCACTCCCAAGCTGAAGGGTATTCCAAGTATAGTAGAGGAAGGTAGCTACCATACTTACATTTAGAAATAAAGGAAAACAAATATCCAGGAGAGAGACCCAGAAACAACACAGTCCCAGACTTGTCCATGGTACCCTAACCCGGGGGACGGAGTCTTAGAGGATACTCTTGTCTTAAAATTGTTTGGCTCACAGAGGCACCTAATCAAGCTGATAAGTGACAGAGACACTGCTTTAGAGCAATAACGATTCCATTTTTCTTTTTGATCTCCAGTGTTCCTGGTGTTTAAGAAAAGATTCTGTTTTTTTGAGGGGAAGTGGGAGGGGAGCTGGGCTCCAGGGAGGTGGTGGCGAGGGACACAGAGAAAGGCAGAGAAGAGAGGCCCAGGTAGCCTGGCCACTGATCTTCCTGCCTGGCTGAGAACCTGCATTCATTCCTGCCCCTCAGGTGTGTGAGAGGAGCTGGTTCCTTTCTTTCTTTTTTAAAAATAATTCATTTACTTTATTTATGGCTGTGATGGGTCTTCCTTGCTGCATGCAGGCTTCCTCTAGATGCAGCAAGTGGGGGCTACTCTTCATTGCAGAGGACGAGCTTCTCATTGAAATGGTTTCTCTTGTTTCAGAGCAAGGGCTCCGGGTGCAGGGGCTTCAGTGGTTGTGCTGCACTGGCTCCGTAGTTGCAGCTCACAGGCTCTCGAGGGCAGCCTCAGTAGTTGCGGCTCACAGGCTTAGTTGCTCCTCAGCATGCAGGATCTTCCCAGATCAGGGATCAAACCCATGTCCCCTGCATCAGTAGGAGGATTCTTAATCACTGTACCACCAGGTAAGTCCCAGGAAAAGCTTTAATTGCCCCAGATGGGACTATGTTCAGTTATTTACTAGTGAATCTTGCAATCATGAATGCTACAATACTATGGTTCCTACTTTCCAAGATACGTTCAAGTGGGAAACATTTGTACATGTGAACACAGTCCCAAATAGATTTCAACGGTGAAGTCAAAATTAACATTAAGAACTGTCTAATGTGGAAATATATGAGACATAAGCCAAGAGTGAACCCTCACAGTAACCATGGACTTTGGACAACAATAATACGTCATTGTAGGTTTATAAATGTAACAAATGTACCACTTTGGTGAGGATGTTGAGAACAGGAAAGGCTGTCCCTGTGTGGGATATACAGGGAGTATATGAAAAATCTCTGCATCTTCTGCTCAATTTTGCTGGAAAAACATAACTGCTCTTTAAAATATTATTTTCTTAGACTTGTTTAAATAGGAAAAATTATATGAGATATAGCAAACTCTGTGCACAGATAAATATGGGTGACCTTAAATCCTGGCATATTAAAGAAGTTTTAACTATTTTAAGAAATTGGAGGGATAAAAAATTAATTGGAAAGGGAAATAATGAGGTAAAAACTTAAAGTAGTAAAATCTATTAAAAATAATATTTTCAAATGGATAAACATGTAAAGGGATCTTGAAAATTATCAACAAATTGATAACCCTTTAATAAACCAGATTAAGAAAACAAAGAGGGAGAGTAAGTAAATCAATGAGGAAAACTTAGTCCTTATCTTTTAGTGATACCAACAAATATTTAAGGATGAGATTCTCTGGGTTTGTTTCAGAATAACTCTGGGATGAGCACTGAGGCAGGGTAAAGGGTACACAGGAATCATCCCACCAATCTCTCCTTTTTCAAAATTGCATACTTACCTTTTGAAACTAAAATTATGATTTTCTTTTTCCATTTATTGTTATTTCTTTAATCTAGTGGTCTATTAAAAAAAAAAAGGAAAACATAAAACCTAACAATCTCCCTTCTACTTTCACTTCTCCCGTTGTTCTGCAGAGAATCCCATGCCCAGAACCACCAGTGACATTCTAATCATCAAATCAAGTGACGTATGTTCAGCTTCCACCTAATTAGATTTCTCTGCAACATTAGGAATCTAATCTCTCCTCAAAACTCAAGCTTCTTTAATTAGTCAGCAGCATTTGTATTTTTCTAGGTGGCTTTAGTGGTAAAGAACCCACCTGCCAGTACAGGAGACATAAGAGACAGGAGTTCGACCCAGGGTGGGGAAGATCCCCTTGAAGAGGGCATGGCAACCCACTCCAGTATTCTTGCCTGGAGAATCCCATGGACAGAGGAGCCTGGCGGACTACAGTCCATAGGGTCGCAATGAGTCGGACATGACTGAAACGACTTAGCACGCAAGCACACACACACAGCATTGCTCTGACCTCTCATTCTTTCCTCTTTCTCAAACCTACTATTAAGTTTCAAGACTAATTCTAAGCAAGAGTACTGGAGTGGGGTGCCATTGCCTCCTCCATCATATGCCTTCAAGGCACCTTAAATTTAACCAAAACTGGTACTTACTAAATTCTTTCTCACAAGCAGACTTGTGCTTGCTCCCATGGCTTACATCTTATTTAATGGCATCTTGACTCCTGTTTTCCCTAACTACATACATAATTTCTTCTCTGACCTGTGTCTCACTAATCTCTCTCACCTATCTTCAAAATACCCCAAATAATGAGTGGGCATTCTCTTTTGTGATGCTAGCTACCTGACATCTCACGTAATGGTCCAATTACCTTCTTCATTTCCTTGATCCTTATCTAATGTTCATCAGTCCTGGAGCATATAATCCTAATGTCTTCCATCACACATGTTTAACTTCTTTCAGGACCTCTAGTTGCTCTTATAGCTGATAGTGTTCTCTCTGTGTGTGACATCATATCTCCTTCTGTATCTGATTCCTCTTTCAGGGCCTCTAGGCCCCTTGCTGATTCCACTGTAGTAGGTCTCAGGGTCAAGGGTCAGACCAAGATGATCCCATGGCAGTTGGCAGCCATGACAACAGACTAGCCCAAATGGAGGAGTCAGAAACAGTAGGATTTATCTGCTCTGTTCCATAGGCTACTTCCGTTTCTGCCACTGCCACTGCGTCAGCAATCACTAAAAGATTTTGCCCTATTTCTTGTGATTAATCCTATCTGAGAAGAAGCATGTGAGATATTCGTGACAGTCTCCGCTTGAAAACCCCAGTCACAATGGTGCACATACTGGCCAGAAAGGTCGAGGCCACCAACATGTTCTTCTCCTCCTGGGTCTTAGTCTTCTTGGCGATAGGACTCATCATAGAAGAATGGGCTGAATTAAAGTTGGGACCCCAAAAACCTACAATAACCCACAGTTCGTGGATATGTTGTACTTCCCTGTGGCCATCAGGTCAGAGCTATTACATGGAAAGAAATGTGTGGAGAATGAGGGTTCATCCTTCGTTGACTTCCGTTTATCTCACCATTATCCTCTAGTGCAACCACCTGTAGCCGCAGTGTGCCCACTTTCATAATCAACACAGTCAAGGCTACCCCAGAAGCTCAGTATTAGCATGTTTTGGAGAAAGGCTTAGAAGCTCACAGGCTTACCTGATGGATCTCTGAGAAGCCCTGACAGTAGCAACAGGGAATCTAGCACATCTAGAATGTGAGGATATAAAAGAAAGGTGACTGGCAGCAAAGAAATCACGTTACACTGCCACTAGAGGAAGCCAAGAGTGTTTAGCAAGAAATACATTTTGAAAAAAATAGAAGAGAAAGAAGCTTACAGAGATACAAAGATAGAGAACAATTTCTTTTGGTTCCATCTCCCATTTAGCTTAAGACCCCTACCTCTTTCATTCCCTACCTCTGCTCTTTATTACTTAATCAAATGTTTCACTTCATCCATGTTTACCTAGAGATTTGTGTGCCCCAGGTAGAAATGAGCCAGAAGAAATATCTGTCCTTGCCTCAATACAGCTTCTTCTTTTCAACAGATGGCCTGGAAGTGGTCAGGAACATTCTGATTGTGGTGTTCAGCTTTTCCTTCATGCATAACTTGCTCCTGGGTTTTGAATTCACCTATATGATTCCTCAAGCCAAATATACTCTCATGACTTGCCTGCCTCTCTTTCCTCACAGGTAACTTCCTGTCTTCAGCCACCAGTAACTTCCTGTCTCCCCTGACATAGGATCGGAGGCATACTTGGTTTGTAGGTCCAGGCTGTGGTCTCTGACTAACTCAGCCCTCCCAGTTCTTTGGCTTAGATATGCAGCTGCCAAATTGGATCCATCACTCAAGTGGCTTTGGCCTCTGGACAAGGTGCAGTTGTGCATGGTAGGGGTTTGGAAGTCAAGCATATCTCTGGTTAAGACTTAAGTACGAGTGCCAGGGTGCCTCAGAAGGGACTTTTCTTTCTCCTTTTGTCTGGACATCAGGCATCCTTCTGCTCATTGCGCTCCTACTGTATCACCACATGCTCAGGGTGAATCCGCGTACTACTCGAGTTACAAGGTCTCCTGGATCATTTTCACTGCATACTTGAACACTTTATTGTTATTTGCCTCTGATGAGTATCTTCAGGGCCCTGAGCTAAAAACCAATCTCTGATAGGCCGGAGAGTGAGAGGACGGGAAAGAAGATAGAGGGAAAGTTACCAACCTTTCCATTTTAAAGGGCTATTGGGGGAGTTAGACTCACTCTGAAGATGGTTCCTACAAGGATGTGGGCTGAGTGAGATGTTCAATACGCTTGCCACCAAGGGAACCCTTCCTTTCCGCCTTTTCTTTCACACCTGCCCCATTCAGAGTGGAGATAACCGCTAACTTCAAGACTAAAGAGCTGGTAGGGAATGTTCACTCATGTGGAGGCAGTGACCCTAGGAGCATAGTTGTCCTGCCAGGAGAGCCTGAGGTCAGAGAGAATCAGTGTCTGATGCACAGTGACCACTTACAAACACCAGAGACTCTTCTAAGAAGCCTTTAAAATTTCCCTTGGAACTAAACTTCCTAACTCAGAAGCATGTCCTCTGTCAGAAAGAATGCTCAATTGTGTTGAGCACTGCCTGTGTGTGTGCTCAGTCACTCAGTCGTGTCTGACTCTTCTGCGACCCCATGGACTGCCAGGTTCCTCTGGCCATGAGATTTTCAGGCAAGAATACTGGAGTGGGTTGCCATTTCCTCCTCCAGGGGATCTTCCCAGCCTAGGGACTGAACCCAAGTCTCCTGCATCTCCTGCATTGCAGATAGATTCTTTACCTGCTGTGCCCTCAGGGAAGCCCCAAACCTTGTGCATGTGTGCTCAGGTGAGTCCAGCTCTTTGTGACCCCATGGATTGTAGTTGGGCTGCATTTAAGCTATTCTGCACACACTTTTAAAGTGAAAGAAAGAAAGTGAAGTTGCTCAGTCGTATCTGACTCTTTGCGACCCCATGGACTGTAGCCTTACCAGGCTCCTCCGTCCATGGGATTTTTCAAGCAAGAGTACTGAAGTAGGTTGCCATTTCCTTCTCCAGGGAATCTGCCCGACACAGGAATCGAACCCGGGCCTCCCGCATTGTAGGCAGAACTGTCTGAGCAACCAGCACTCTTCTGCTAAAGCACCCCCCTCCTGAATGGCTTGGGACTGTTCAAAGGGAACCATTAGGCTTTAGAGCTGGGCCTCGTGGCCCATAGGGAGGGAAGTGTTTCTGTGACTTTTCTGTTGTTCCTTCATCACCCTCCCCTGGCTTCTCTTTTTCCCAGGATTCCTCTCTCTCTTACAGTACAAGCAGTCTATTAATGGTTCTGCTAGCCTGATCACCATCCCCAAATCTGCCAGAGAAAGTCAGGTTATGGAGCAACATGGAGTTTCAAAGTTGTCTCGTTACCAGCAGGTACTGCATTGCCTCATAGTATTGTCGGGATACACTCTGCCCACATGAAAGAAGATTCTCCAAAAAGACCAAACATCCAAGCACGTCGTGTAACCAGGGCTCTATGATTTAACAATTTATCTTTCTGTATATGTTCATCTTAATGGCAACATCTTGTGCATATGTGGTGTGTGAAGGTCCAGCTGTATGGTCTGGTTTGGAATTATGTAAATGACTATAACTGGATTGGGGTCTACAAGAAGATCCAGAAACCTTTAAAAAAATTGTTTTACCCTGACCAGCTTTTATTTGCTCTCACCATTTAATAGCATCTGTTATTAATATAGTAAATATCATCATATAACTGATACTTGCTGTACTACTAACTTTATATATCACAATGATTTGGAATAATGTATATTACCTTTAGTCTCATTGATTTTATTGTAAAATATTTCAACCTTTCAGAAAAAAATACAAAACAACATGATAAATACCTGTGTATACATCACCCAACTTTCACATTATAGACATAACTGATATTCCCTTAATTGTTTTTTCTAATCTTAATTCCCTCATTTGTTTTACTGTAAAACACCTTTAATGATGCATTGTTGATAATTGTACATTCATGTCATCTTTCCTACAACTTTATACATCTATAAAAATTGTAAAGATTAGCTATCGAAGCATTTAAAGATCATTAAATATTGTACTTTACAGATCATTTTTAGTAAGTCACCTTTTTCACTTGACTTTATGGTTTTGTAATTCATTGATAAGTTTTGTTCTACTTCATTGATTCAGACTACTGTTAAGTTTTTCCCTTTAGGGATATAATGTGAAATACTCACTTTCCAGTTGATTAAAAGCTAGCAGTTTTCTTTTGTTGTTTTGTTGCTAAGTCATATGTGACTCTTTTGTGACCCTATGGATGGGGGGTAGCCCACCAGTCTCCTCTGTCCCTGGGATTCTCCAGGCAAGAACACTGGAGTGGGTTGCCACGTCCTTCTCCAGCGCATGAAAGTGAAGACTGAAAGTGAAGTCGCTCAGTCGTGTCTGACTCTTAGCGACCCCATGGACTGCAGACTACCAGGCTCCTCCACCCATGGGATTTTCCAGGCAAGAGTACTGGAGTGGGTCTCCATTGCCTTCTCCTGCTACAAAAATAGCACTGAACAAAATAGACAAAATCTATGCCCTTATGGAACTTAGATTCAAATGCACCTGAGCATATCAATGTGTGTGTGTATGTGTTGTGAGAAAACAAACTAAGTAAACAAATAAGTGACTAGTATTTCACAGAGGGGTAGGTGCTGTGTATTCAGGAAAGGTCACCTGCTTTTCTATTTGAGGATGCGCCCCATATGGCAACAAACAAAAATGTATGCAAAATGGTTTACCTCCAATACATCACTGTTATAGTGAACTCAGCTTAAACACAGAGTAATTTCCCTTTGCTACATATCATGATCTCTAGGGAAAGCACAATGAAAACCTAAGACTTCTAAGTTTTAATCAGGTCCCTAGGATTTCCCATTCACAATAACCCTTGGGTCATATTATCAGGTGGCTCCCTGGGCACCAGCAGATGCTATTTCCACCCCCCTGGACTGGAGAGGACACTCTGGCAGAGCCACCATCAGAAATCATGACCTGTAACTCATGTCACCTTAGAGCCTGGTGTACTGAGGTCTGTGCTCTGACTCAGTCCAAACACACTCAAAACAGAAACAATAGCAAAGAAGAATCTCTGTTCTGGGCTGTTCATCTCTAAAATTCATCAGAGCCACTTGCTCTTCCTTGAGAATAAGGAAGCAGAGGTAGCAAGTCCCAACGCTGAAGTCTCCATACAGAAGGGTGAGTGTTGAGTTTTATCTGCCCTGTTACTCATCTTCCAAACCTCATCTGTGGAAGCCAAGAATTCCTTAAAATGACAGCTTTCTCTCTGCTGAGATAACTACTGATCATTGGGTAAGTCTGGTAAACTGTCAGAGCAGAAGTGGAAAAGAGATGCTGTTGTCATGAGTCCATGGGTTACTGAATTTTATCCCTGTAGAACTTGCCCAATAGTGTTTTTGATACACTTCTTTAAAAATTTCCTCAGCCTTTATACAGAGGAGAAAACAAAGGTACACAGAAGGGTGGGTGGGGGTTTCTTCTCAAATTCTGGGACTGTCTCAATAGACTGGGATTGAGTGGAGAGAGCGGGGTACTCATTTTAACATTACCCTCTGTCCTGTTCCCACAGGTATGTCCTAGGGAAGAATGGCCCCAGGGAATGAATCTTCAGTGACCGAGTTTATCCTGCTGGGTTTAACACAGCAGCCAGAACTCCAGCTGCCTCTCTTTTTCATTTTCTTAGCAATTTATGTGGTCACTGTGGTGGGGAACGTTGGCCTGATTATTCTTATTGGTCTGAACCCTCACCTGCACACTCCCATGTACTACTTTCTCGTCAACCTTTCCTTCACTGATCTCTGCCACTCCTCTGTCATTACCCCTAAAATGCTGATGAGTTTTGTAAGCCAGAACATCATCCCTTATGCAGAGTGCATGACTCAGCTCTGCTTCTTCTCCTTCTTTGTTATTGATGAGTGCTATATTTTGACGTCAATGGCCTATGACCGATACGTGGCCATCTGTAAGCCCCTGCTGTACAAGGTCTCCATGTCCCATCAGGTCTGCCTCATGCTGACGGTGGGTGTATATGCGATGGGTCTTGTGGGTGCCATGGCCAACACTGGGTGCATGCTGCGACTCTCCTTCTGTGATGGAAACATCATCAATCACTACATGTGTGACATTCCTCCTCTCCTCCAGCTCTCCTGCACAAGCACCTCCATCAATGAGCTGGAGATTTTCATTGTGGTGGGTGTCAATGTCATAGTGCCCAGTATCACCATTTCCATTTCTTACACCTTGATCCTCTTGAACATCCTTCGCATCCGTTCTACAGAGGGCAGGTCCAAAGCCTTCAGTACCTGCAGCTCCCACATAATTGTGGTATCTCTTTTCTTTGGATCATCTGCATTCATGTATCTTAAGCCTTTTCCTGCTCGGTCTCTGGATGAAGATAAAGTGTCCACAATTTTTTACACCATTGTGGGGCCAATGGTGAATCCTTTCATCTACAGTTTGAGGAACAAAGATGTCCAAATTGCATTGAGAAAGACCTTGAAGAAAAGAGTATTCTGAACTAAAATTTTGTTAGTTATTGATGCCACATCTTAGTATGGATACACAATGTATAAAGACATGGAGAACATAGAAATTAAAGTAGAAATGTAAGTGATTTAAATCATAGCATATATTAAGTTCATTATATAAATCACTTCATAAGAAAAAATACTGTATGGAAAAGGGGGATCAACCCTTCATCCTTTCATAGAAAATAGGGGAAGTAGTCATTGTGTCATTGTTCAGCTTATTTTCAGAGACTATAAGGTTTTAAATCGAGAAAGTTGAATGATAATGTATCAAGGAATGGTAAGATTGTCAGGTTTTTCATGGGAAGTAGGGAAGGAGAGGGTAAGGAGAATAGAGAGAGTATCATTGATATATATACACTACTGTGTGTGAAATAGATGGCTAGTGGGAAGCTGCTGTGTAGCACAGGGAGCTCAGCTTGATGTTCTGTGATGACCTAAAGAGGTGGGGTACAGGGTGGGAGGAAAGCTCAAGAGAGAGGGAATATATGTATACACATAGCTGATTCATGCTATTGTACAGCAGAGACTAACACAACATTGTAAAGCATTTATACTCCAATTTTAAAAAATAAATAAAGTGAAATAAAATTTTAAATAAAGATTTCAAAAGTTTCTCTTTAGGTATCCCCCGGACATCAGGTACAAATAATATAGTTTAGTTAATCAATAAATTGAAACTGAGCACCTATTCTGTATCAGTTTGTGTTTTTAAACAGCAGAGATACCATGGTGAACAAGGCAATGTTTGTGCTTTCATCAGGCTAATTATCTATGGGAAGGTGGAGGTGGGGTGCAAGCTGGAGGAGTCAAATTATGAGCAAATAAACATGTACACATGTATAGATGGAAAATGCCATGTAGAGTCTTGAATTAAGGAGATGGTACAATAAGTAACTATGGTTACTTCAGACTGGGTGTTCAGGAAGGATTTTTCTGATAAGCAAACATTCTAACTGAGAAGAGGAAAACTGGACACAGAGAGATAAGAATATTCTTTACAGGGGAAAATCCACATGGGGACACTGGAACAGAGTGGCCATCTGCAAGCCAAGGAGAAAACAAATCTGCCAACACCTTGATCCTGGATTTAAAGCCTCTAGAACTGTGACAAATAAATTCCTATTTTTTAAGCCACCTAGTATGGTATTTCTTTATAATAACCCTAACAAACTAATGCATGGACTATTTACTGAACACTATGAAATATTTTTAAAAGAGTTGGGACTCATGATATAAACATCTCTTTTTAATGCTAAATATAGTCACATAAAATTTGATGGTCAAAAAGCCATACCTAACAAACTTACTTTTACTGAAATACTAGTCTCTCTTTACTTGAGTCTTTGCCTTAATTCACTGAGTTTCAAAACTGTATTAAAAATAATATTCATCAAGATGTCAGGAAGCGAATAGTTTTATGCTTGTGCAGAATTAGTGCTTTTGGAGCAAATTTCCCTGGAATTCAGGTCATAGGACAAGTGTTGGAAAGGTCAAGATGGAGGAGGCAGGCTCCACTCCACCCCCGATTTCCTGGGGGGAAGGCTAGTCTCAGAGCCAGCAGGCTGCAGCAACCTCTTTACTCATTCTGCTCTTCTTAGCTACCACAAGCATCCAGGCTGTGGTTGAAAGAGAAACCCATTCGTTATTCCATGTGAGCTTGAGAAAAATATACATACTGCTGTTGTCAGATACTATTCCATCTCCCAATTTCAGCTAGATCCTTACAGTGCTTCTGCCTGCTTAATTATTAACATTCTGTAATTCCTCTTCTTTATTAAAGATTAAATGTCCCTCGTAAGCTTCCTGTGTCCTTAATGTAAGTTTTCTGAACTTGATATAGTGACTCCAGCTTTCTTCTGAGTGTTACCATGGTATGTATTTCTCCATCCTTTTACACCTAACTTAAATCTTTACATTTAAAATGAATTTCTTCTAGACAGTGCATATTTGGTGTTTTTTTCATTATCCACTATGAAAATTTCTGTCTTTTTAATGTACTTGAATTTTTATTTTTTTTATTTTACAATATTTTATTGCTTTTGCCATACATCAACATGAATCCCCCACAGGTATACACGTGTTCCCCATCCTGAACCCCCCTCCCTCCTCCCTCCCCGTACCATCCCTCTGGGTCATCTCAGTGTACCAGCCCCAAGCATCCAGTATCATGCATTGAACCTGGACTGGCTATTCATTTCATATACGATATTATACATGTTTCCATGCCATTCTCCCAAATCATCCCACCCTCTCCCCCTCCCACAGAGTCCAAAAGACTGTTCTATACATCTGTGTCTCTTTTGTTGTCTCACATATAAGGTTATAGTTACCATTTTTCTAAATTGCATATATATGCATTACTATACTGTATTGGTGTTTTTCTTTCTGGCTTGCTTCACTCTGTATAATAGGCTCCAGTTTCATCCACCTCATTAGAAATGATTCAAATGTATTCTTTTCAATGGCTGAGTAATACTCCATTGTGTATATGTACCATCGCTTTCTTATCCATTCATCTGCTGATGAACATCTACGTTGCTTCCATGTCCTGGCTATTATAGACAGTGCTGTGATGAACATTGGGGTACACGTGTCTCTTTCAATTCTGGTTTCCTCTATTTCCAGGTTTTTAAGGAATCTCCACACTGTTCTCCATAGTGGCTGTACTAGTTTGCATTCTCACCAACAGTGTAAGAGGGTTCCCTTTTCTCCACACCCTCTCCAGCATTTATTGCTTGTAGACTTTTGGATTGCAGCCATTCTGACTGGCGTGCAATGGTACCTCATTGTGGTTGTGATTTGCATTTCCCTGATAATGAGTGTTGTTGAGCATCTTTTCGTGTGCTTGTTAGCCATCCGTATGTCTTCTTTGGAGAAATGTCTATTTAGTTCTTTGGCCCATTTTTTGATTGGGTCATTTATTTTTCTGGAGTTGAGCTGCATAAGTTGCTTGTATATTTTTGAGATTAGTTGTTTGTCAGTTGCTTCATTTGCTATTATTTTCTTCCATTCAGAAGGCTGTCTTTTCACCTTGCTTGTAGTTTCCTTTGTTGTGCAGAAGCTTTTAATTTTAATTAGGTCCCATTTGTTTATTTTTCCTTTTATTTCCTTTACTCTGGGAGGTGGGTCATAGAATATCCTGCTGTGATGTATGTCGGAGAGTATTTTGCCTGTTTTCCTCTACAAGTTTTATAGTTTCTGGTCTTACATTTAGATCTTTAATCCACTTTGAGTTTATTTTTGTGTATGGTGTTAGAAAGTGTTCTAGTTGCATTATTTTACAAGTGGTTGACCAGTTTTCCCAGCACCACATGTTAAAGAGTTTGTCTTTAATCCATTGTATATTCTTGCCACCTTTGTCAAAGATGAGGTGTCCATAGGTGCATGGATTTATCTCTGGGCTTTCTATTTTGTTCCATTGATCTATATTTCTGTCTTTATGCCAGTACCATACTGTCTTGATGACTGTGGCTTTGTAGTAGAGCCTGAAGTCAGGCAGGTTGATTCCTCCAGTTCCATTCTTCTTTCTCAAGATTGCTTTGGCTATTCGAGATTTTTTGTATTTCCATACAAATTGTGAAATTATTTGTTCTAGCTCTGTGAAAAATACCGTTGGTAGCTTGATAGAGATTGCATTGAATCTATAGATTGCTTTGGGTAGTATACTTATTTTCATTATATTGATTCTTCCGACCCATGAACATGGTATATTTCTCTATCTATTAGTGTCCTCTTTGATTTCTTTCATCAGTGTTTTACAGTTTTCTATATATAGGTCTTTAGTTTCTTTAGGTAGATATATTCCTAGGTATTTTATTCTTTTCGTTGTGATGGTGAATGGGATTGTTTCCTTAATTTCTCTTCCTATTTTCTCATTAGTGTATAGGATTGAAAGGGATTTCTATGTGTTGATTTTATATCCTGCAACTTTACTATATTCATTGATGAGCTCTAGTAATTTTCTGGTGGAGTCTTTAGGGTTTTCTATGTAGAGGATCATGTCATCTGCAAACAGTGAGAGTTTTGCTTCTTCTATTCCAATTTGGATTCCTTTTATTTCTTTTTCTGCTCTGATTGCTGTGGCCAAAACTTCCAAAACCATGTTGAATAGTAGTGGTGAAAGTGGGCACCCTTGTCTTGTTCCTGAATTTAGGGGAAATGCTTTCAGTTTTTCACCATTGAGGATAATGTTTTCTGTGGGTTTGTCATATATAGCTTTTATTATGTTGACGTATGTTCCTTCTATTCCTGCTTTCTGGAGAGTTTTTATCATAAATGGATGTTGAATTTTGTCAGAGGCTTTCTCTGCATCTACTGAGATAATCATATGGTTTTTATTTTTCAATTTGTTAATGTGGTGAATTACATTGATTGATTTGTGGATATTGAAGAATCCTTGGTGTATCTATACGACATACATTTAATGTGATTGCAGAGTTTTCTCAGCTCATGACAGGGTTCTGGGGTCATGTCATGATTTAGCCTAGCCTACCTTCAATGTATTCAGTGTACTTACATTAACCGACAGTTGGGCAAAATCATCTAACATAAACCTAGAATGTTGTTTTGATTAAAATATGCAAAGAAAAAATGTCATTTATAATAAAGTGTTACATACCTCATGTAATTTGTTGAATACTGTACTGAAAGTGAAAGGCTTTGCAATTGAAAGAGTATGGGCTGTTTACCGTCATGGTCAAATGATTGATGGGGAACTGCAGGTTGTGGCTTTTGACCCGTAATTATTTTAGGCCCATGGTGAAGTTGAAAAATCATAAATCAAACCGTCCTAAGTCGGGGACCAGCTGTATTAATAAACTTGAGTTAATATGTTTATAAGTGTTTTCTACTTGTGCACATGTTGTATTCTTTGTTTCTTTATCTTCCCCTTTGTTTTCTTATTCTCCAGATTTAATTGAGCATTTTCTATTATTCCATTTTATCTCCTATCTTAATATATCAATTATCCTTCTTTTAAAATATTTACACTGGTTATCCTAAAGTTTACGATACATGTTTTAATTTAATCAAATAACTTTCAAATAACTCTATTCGACATCATCTGTTGTACAGGGAGCTTGGACAGTTTCTACTTATTTCCTTCTGTGCTTCTATGACACTGATGTTATTCATTTCACAGAACCATGTTGTAATTACTAATGCATTGTTGCTACTATTATTTTAAACACTCAGTTATCTATTAGATAAATTAAGAAGAATAAGACAAACTTTTTATGACTATTTTTCCCCTCTGATGCTCTTTTTTAAATGTCAGTTCATGTGTCTGACATATATTCTTTCTCTTTTGCCTAAAAAACTTCTTTTAGTATTTCCTGCAAAGCAGTTCTGTTGACATCAAACTCTCTTAGATTTTGTTTGTCTGAGAATGTCATCATTTCACTTTCAAGTTGAAGGATAATATTATTGAATTTAAAATTACAGATTGGTGATTTTTTCGTTTCAACACTTTAAATATTTCACTCCATTATTTTTGTTTGCATGGTTTCCAATGAGAGTCTCTCTGTAATTTTTTTTTTCATTTTAAAAATAATTTATTTGTAAAAAATGCTAACCATCATCTGTGCCTTCAGTGGATCATAATCATTTAGCTGCTGGATAATCTTGCCTTGATGTTGATGGCTGTGGCAATTTCTTTTTTTTTTTTTTTTTTTTTTTCAATCTTTGTCCTTATGGGTAAAACACTTCTCGCACTTTGCTTCTTTAAGATTTTTTTTGTTGCTGTTTTGTTTTGTTGAAATATACTTGATGTACATATTGTATTATTTTCAGGTGTACAACATAGTGATTCAATATTTAAACACATAATGAAATAATCACCATGACAAGTCTGGTAACCATCTGTCCTCATACAAAATTATTATAGTTTTTTTGACCATTTTTCTTATGCTGTGTATTCCCATGACATTTATTTTATAACTAGATGTTTGCACCTCTTAATTCTGTTCACCTATTTCTCTCATCCCCCACACCATCTCCTCTGGCAACTGCTCACTTGTTCTCTTTATGTGTGAGTCTAATTTTTGTTTTGTGTTTTAGAGTTCACATATGAGATCATACATTATTGTGTTTCTCTGACTTATTTCACTTAGATGCATCCTTAACATAAATGGCAAGATTTCATTCTTTGTTATGACTGAGAGACATTGCAGTACTCCATACGAACTTTATCCATTTGTCTGTCAGTGGACACTCTGTCACTATCTTGTCCTTTTTTCATTTTAAACTTCTTAATTTTATATTTTACATGAGTACCTATGATTCATTTTGTGACAATTTTGTTAATGTTGTGAGGTACACATTGAATATCTTTGTATATTTGTTTGCTTTTTGTGTATTTAATTATTTCTGCCACACTGTATTAAAGGCCTGTCATTTCTCCTTTAGATTGCCTTTGTTTTTTTGTCAAAATTATTGTTTCTAATGTATATGGATCTATTTCTGGACTCTGTATTTCATTCCACGGAACTATGCATTCTTTGGACTATTTGCATTTTTTTATTATTGAGTGAAAGAGTGGTTTATGCATTTTGGATGCTAAAAACATGTGCATGCATGCTCAGTTGTGTCCCACTCTTTGCAACCCCATAGACTATAGCCTACCAGGCTCCTCTGTCCATGGGATTCTCCAGGCAACAATATTTGAAGGGGATGTCATTTTCTCCTTCAGGGGATCTTCCTAACCCAAGCATTGAACCTGTGTCTCCTTTAAAAAAAAAAAAAATGTGCTTCCCAGGCTACACTAGAGGTAAAGAATTTCCCTGCCAAAGTATTTTGGATACTGTGGTGGTTTAGTAACTAAGTTGTGTCTGATTCTTGTGACCCCATGGACTGTAGCCCACCAGTACCGACTAAACTACTAGGGAAGCCCATTTGGCTACTAGGTCCTTATCGAACATATTTCTCTCATTCTATTTGCTGTTTTTTGTTTTTTTAACCATCTTGATGATGTGTTTTGGAGGCACTCGTATTCTGAGCAGTGTAAAGAGTTAAAGAGCCTGGTACTTCCAGACTAAGAAGGAAAACTTCTCTATTTAGTATAGTATCTCTCTCACTTGACTTTCTTTACTTTTATGCAAAACTTAATCATAGTTTTGATAGTTATATTTTTATTACAGTGTTCCAGTGTGCCTTTATTACAGTGTTTCAATTGCCCATTAGGTTGCTTAAGATCATGGAACATTTTAAACTAGGAAGGAACAGATCTGTGCTTTCAGAACTTATTCCAACAGCTGTGTACATAGCGAAATAAGAGGGAGTATGTGGAAAAATCTAGAATAACAGCTGAAATCACCATATTTCAGCATGTAGTTCAGTGATTCAATAAAAACCTAAGGTCAGTGTGGCTGTAGACCCTAATGCTGAGCATTGTGAGAAATGTGAGAAACACTCAGGAGGCTTTCACCAAAGAACAACATAGCTTATTTATGTTATTTATGCAGTGCCTACTGTGTATTCTGCACTATACACAGCACTGTGAGAAAAGTAATAAGACAGAAGACATGTTTGTCCTTATAGAACTTATAGTGTCTAAGAGGACACAGGAATTAAAGGAGAAAATGCCTGGTGAGTGTTATGACAGAGGACCTATTGGAAGTTTTGACCACATATATAATGACAGCTGATACTGTTTGACTATATACCACTTGACTATTCTAACCAATTTTTGTACAGTTTTTAATTTCATCATCAAGACAATGCAATGAAAAAGATGCTATCATTATCATCACTATTTTAGAAATTATGAACCTGAGGCATGGAGTTTAAGCACTGTGCTCAAGTTAGTAAGTGTGGCAGTAGGACTCAAAGCCACACCCTAACTCTGTATCCCCTAGTAGTTTCTATGATGAGAAGGAATTGATGACCTCAGTTAATGAAATAACTTAATACATTTAAGGGCTCAGCTAGATCCTCAGAAATTTCCAGTAGGGCTTTAATCATAAAAACTTTAGAAAGGAGAAAGTCACAAAAATTTTTGAGATAACCCATGAAAGACAGTAACTGAAATTAGTTACTAGGGTCTTTGCAAAATTTATAGTGAAGATGTGAAGAAACCTATAAACACTCTCTGGAAATTTTCCATTTAGGATGTGGAAAAACACAGAGTAAGAATCTGTAAATAGATTTTTCTAAAGTAATGAAGATGATAGAAAGATGGGAGTCTACTTTTGCCTCTGCCTTGGGGGATGTACAGTCCCTGGAGTGATGTGTAAACTGGATTCAAATACTGAGTCCCTAAAGAACTAAACAGAGAATATGGTCCAGAGTGTAAAATCAATTCCCTTATTTCTTTGCACACATATAAACTCTATTCCCTGAGGAGAGACTGAGTAAGCTTCCACCCTGTTTATAATCAAGAGCCACTACATCATTAAACCACATTCAATCTTCTGTGTCTTATCAAGTGGCAAACCGGATAACAATGCTGTTAATTTTTTCCTGATTCTTGAGAAGACTCAAAGTCATAATCTGAAATTAATATATGTAGGTCAGGAATATTTCCAGGGCATGTCTGAAATTCAGTCTGGGCTACATCCTTTTAGAATTTAAGGAACCTCAAACCTGAAACTGCCTTTCCAGGACTACAGGGGTAAATACCAAGGGAGAGCACCAAAGAGGGTGAGTTTATGAATTTTGTTGATTTAATGTATGTTCTGTTTTGAGATGGAAGGCCAGGGGTATCAGATCTGCCACTTTCATTCCCATTGTGGGCAGTCCTGAGATTTAAGTGAAACTGTCAGGGGAGTATGTTCATGGGAGATCAAAGTGTTCAGAGGTTAAGAGGCTCAAAAAATGCAGTATCTCAGTCAGTAAGTTCCTTCTCCCTGAATGAACTCTCACTTTTCTACATTTATGGATTTTATTCTGTGAAATAGAGCAGTAACTTAACCTCCTCTGGCCTTTTGTCCCTTAGTTTTTGTTCGGAGACAATGTGGTTCCCATTCCACCATGTATTAGTGCTCTAACATATTCATCACCAGGGAGCTAGGGTCTCTGTCTTCTAATTTTACTGGTGAGGGGAGGGCTTAAGTGAATGAAGAAACGATGAGATGTGAGAAGGCAGATTCTGTCCTGGCACATTCCTCTCTTTTCACTTTAGTTTGTTTTTTTTTTGTTTTTTTTTTTTTTTTAATTTTAAAATCTTTAATTCTTACATGTGTTCCCACACATGAACCCCCCTCCCACCTCCCTCCCCATAACATCTCTGTGGGTCATCCCCATGCACCAGCCCCAAGCATGCTGTATCCTGCGTCAGACATAGACTGGCGATTCAATTCTTACATAATAGTATACTTTTTCCGGCATATTTTACATATGGCAGCACTGCCCTCTCTCTGTAGGCTATTTGTGATGTTCTTTGTGTAATTAACATCTTAAGCCTCCAGTAAGGGAATGTCTATGTCACTCACTATCATGATAATGATAAAGGCAGATTCTATGGGTCCAGGTTGGCTAGTCTCAGACATGTTCGGTATATACACTTTCATGTAGGATAAGATATTGTCAGAAGGGCTGAGTTGTTCTCTAATGTCCCCCTTTTCTCCTGTGTCAACAGATTCCCTTAGCGAAGAATGACTCCTGGAAATGGTTCTTTTGTGACTGAATTCATTCTGGTGGGGTTAACAGACCAACCAGATCTTCAACTTCCCTTGTTCTTCCTGTTTCTAGTAATGTATATGGTCACTATGTTGGGAAATTTTGGCTTGTTAACACTAATTGTGCTGAATTCACACCTACACACCGCCATGTACTTTTTCCTCTTTAACTTGTCCTTCATAGACCTGTGTTATTCTTCTGTATTTACACCCAAAATGCTGGTAGATTTTTTATCAAAGAAGAATACGATCTCTTATATGGGATGCATGACTCAGCTCTACTTTTTCTGTTTTTTTGTCGTTTCTGAATGCTATGTGCTAACATCAATGGCCTATGATCGGTATGTGGCCATCTGTAACCCACTCTTGTATAACATTGCCATGTCCCCTAAAATGTGTTCCAGCCTTATGCTTGGTTCCTACTTGATGGCATTTTCTTGTGCCATGGCTCACACTGGATGCATGCTGAGACTGACCTTCTGCGATGCAAACACCATCGACCACTATTTGTGTGACATCCTCCCTGTGCTCCAGCTCTCCTGCACAAGTACTTACGTGAATGAGCTGGTAGTTTTCATCGTGGTGGGCATCAATATCATTGTGCCCAGTCTCACGATCTTTGTCTCTTATGGTCTCATCCTCTCCAACATCCTCCAAATATGCTCTACAGAGGGCAGGTCCAAAGCCTTCAGCACCTGCAGTTCCCACGTAATTGCTGTTTCTCTGTTCTTTGGTTCAGGGGCAATCATGTATCTTAAACCGTCATCTGCTGGGTCCATGCATGTGGGGAAAATCTCTTCTGTCTTTTACACCAATGTGGTTCCCATGATGAACCCCTTAACCTACAGCTTGAGGAACAAAGATGTTAAACTTGCTCTGAGAAAAACCCTGGGGAGGGGAAAATTTTAATTAGAATCAATGTCTCTGTGCAAGTTGTCATAAGACAGGAGATTCCATGTGTTTATTTTTAATAATTTTAGTGGCAGCTTTCTCATCCTATTTCTCACCATGGGAAAGGAAATCTGACTCTTCTCTCAAATTGTTCCTATTTTTAGGCCTTTTTATCTCCATTTTCACAATTTCCTTATGTTTTCCTTGTTTCTCATTTAAGAAAAGCATTAAGAAACAAGTTATTCTCTTTTATTTTAAAATTATCATTACGGATTTTTTTCACTTGGAAGATGAACGGTACTGCTAACAATCAATAAAGTAACACTAGTATGAGTTTAAAGTCTTTTTAAAGTCTGATTTTGAATGATCAATAAAGTAACACCTTGTACTATGGGGATCTCTTAAATGCCACTAGGGCCAGCAGAAGCATGAATCAGATAATCTGTCCTAACTCTTTTCTTTCTCCCTACTGTGGTCAGTACTATGACTCAAATGCCAGTTTCACAATTATAGCAGATCCATAAAAACTATGTAATATACCCCATTTTGTAGCTGTGAACATCATTCATTAAGCTGGTTTCATATTTACTTCAGAGATTTCATATTTACTTTCTAAAGTCAAAGAAGCACAATAGATTTTTAATATATATTTAACATATGGATAGAATACTGAGAGAAATATCATTCATTTAGTTAAAATCACACAGCTGCTTTATTTTTTAAAAGCCTCATATTTCAAATCTACCACTCTTTATATTATACTATTTGTATAACACGTATGAGAAAAAAATTGCTTTGAAAGTTGACTTTTTATATAAAAATGAAATATTTGGGGGATCTTGTAACTTAGAGAACAAAGCATGGGATGAAAATTTTTCATGAATGTGTCATTTGTCCACGGTCCAAAGAGACACAGTCAATAAGTAAGAAGTCCCTCAAGAGAATGGACAATGAGATTTAGAAGCTGTATTTCATTCTAAATCTGTATCTTGAGCTGTAGAATACTGTAATTATCCTCCACTGTCCATAAAGCTTCCATTAAAACTTATAATACACAATGACCACACATTAACAGTGATTTTTAGAATTAAGACTAATTTGTGGGGAACAAGAAAGAGAAAGGATGACCTTTTAAAAAGATAACATAGTTACTGTTAATCAAAACTCAAATTAGGAAGAGTGAATAGAAAGTAAATGGTAAAGAAAAAAACAAACTTTTTCTATGACTCTCTTCTTTCTGGAAGATTCTCAAAATCTTATGAGAGTCATAGGATTTCTCTAGATAGGATGAAAGCTTAAGTTATTTGATATTAAAAAGTTAAACTGAAAGGACTTGTGGGACCCAGGAAAAATAAAACCATTCCTTGTTATGTTGGCTTATTTAAACTACCCTTATATGGATTTTTTTAGTACAAAATCCACAAATGGCACCTGGAAGAGCAATGGCAATTTGAAAGAAGTATTTAATGAATAAGCTAATTTTTACAACATCTTTTTTTAGAATTAGATGGTTTTTTTTTTTCTTTTGAGAAAACAAGCAAAAAGATGAAAAATCAAAAATCCATATTATGATGCCAAGGGAAAATTTAAACATGTAAGAAGTCAACACTGAATATTCATTGGAAGGGTGGATATAAAGCTGAAGCTCCAATACTTTGGCCACCTGATATGAAGATCCAACTCATTGGAAAAGACCTTAATGCTAGGAAAGATTGAGGGCAGGAGGAGAAGGGATAATAGGGGATGAGATGGTTGGATGGCATCACCAATCCAATGGAGGAGTTTTGACAAACTCCAGGTCTTCCCTGGTGGCTCAGATGGTAAAGAGTCTGCCTGCAGTGTGGGAGACCCAAGTTCAATCCCTGGGTCAGGAAGATCCCCTGGAGAAGGAAATGGCCACCCACTCCAGTATTCTTGCCTGGAAAATCCCATGAACAGAGGAGCCTGGCAAGCTACAGTCCATGGGGTTGCAAAGAGTCAGACATGACTGAACAACTTCTCTTGAGCAAATTCTGGGAAATGGTGAAGAACAGGGAAGCATGACCTGCTGCCATCCGTGGGAGTCACAAAGAGTCAGACACAACTTAGCAACTGAACAACAACAAGAGAACATAATAACATTTATTACTTTGTTGTTTTTCTAGTTTCCACTCAATATTTAGATATTTTGAAATTTAGCATATTTGGATTGTTGGCTTGGTTACTTGTTTTTAGATGTTCAGCACTGCCAAACCCTTGACTTCTGGTTCTAAATGACCACTCATATCTCATTCCCTGACTCCAATATTAATATGCTTGATTTTCACTTAACTAGTTCTAGGTATACGAAATAGTTCATCTTGGTTTGATTTTTTCATTTTGCTTTTCTTTTAGTAATTGTTCTGAAAAAAAATATTTTCCAGATTGAAAGAAAAGTGTATCTCAATAGGCAAACAGTTGTGCTATTTGAGAACCTTGGTAGATATCACAGAGTATGTTCAATCTGTCATATAATTCATTAGTATTTGAAGTGACTCAAAGTGTGGGTTTAAGTTGTCATTAATCTTTTATTTGATGAGACTCAAAATACAAATGAAACCTATTTAATCTCAGAAAAAAGTTTTTTCTTTAAAATTAGGTTTCATTCTTTTGGATTATTTTGCATAAAATTAATCAGAAAAACAGACATGCATACAGATTAAAAACTAAGGGATGGCAAAGTTTCAGCAGAGGCAGTTTGATTTTTTAGTGCATATAAGTACTATATGGCTATTTGGACTTCTTTCAAAAGGAAGGGATGTGTCAGGGAAAAAAAGGTCAGTTTTACAGGCACAGCATAAAACTGTCATTTGCAGAGCATTTTTTTTTTTTTTTTTTTGCTCTTTTATAAAATGGGAGTAAAGGAGCTATGGGGGAATATATGATTCTGTCAAAGTTGGCAGAGCTGAGAATCAAGCAGGTATGACATAGGATCCTCCTGTGCCTATGTACCAGCCTGGTCAATTTGAAAGCTCTGGTTTTCAAAACATAACAAAGTCTTCCTCCTCGTTAAGGACCAGAAAATTCCCTGAGGATATTCTGAATGTGTTTAATGTTCAGTAGCTCTAAGTGAGCTATTGTTGTTGTCAGGATCTGCTTTAGAATGAGTATGACCAGAGTGCACTGTAGCTAAGGGCTGAAGAAAACCGGAAGTAAAAGGCATTCTGACTCCTATGTCCCTTTAGTTCCTGAACTCCCAACTTTATTGAACCCCATTATACTCTCCTCCTTATTCTGCTTCCCTGCACACATGCACACACACACACACTCAGTGTCTTCAAACCTTGCATTTTATTAGATCACTGCCTAACATCAATTGCATGGCACACAACCCAATTTTTCCCTTTTATTAAAATTTATATTTTAATTGAAGAAAAATTGCTTTACAATGTCGTGTTGGTTTCTGCCATACGACAATATACATCAGTCATATATACATCCACTCCCTCTGGAGACTCCTTCCCCCTTCCCATCCCACCACTGTAGGTCATCACAGAGCTCCTGGTTGAGCTCCCCGTGTACTATGGCAACTTCTCACCAGCTATCTATTTTACACATGATAGTGAACACATGTCTATACTACTTTCTCCATTCGACCCACTCTCTCCTACCACCACTGTGTCCGCAAGTCTGTTCTCTATGTCTGTATCTCCACTGCTGCCCTGAAAATAGGTTCATCAGCACCATTTTTCTAGATTCCATATATATGTATTAATATACAATATTTGTTTTTCTGTTTCGACTTACTTCACTCTGTGTGATCTTCCTTGGTGGCTCAGATAGTAAAGAGTCTGCCTGCAGTACGTGAGACCCAGCTTCGATCCCTGTGTCAGGAAGATCCCCTGGAGAAGGAAATGGCAACCCAGTCCAGTATTCTCTAGGCTTATCCACTTCACTAGAAATGACTCAAATTTTTTTCTTTTTTGTGGCTGAGTAATATTCCATTGTATATATGGACCACATCTTCTTTACCCATTCATCTGTTGATGGACATCTAGGTTGCTTCCATATCCTGGCTATTGTAAAAAGTGCTGCTATGGACACTGGGGCATGTTGCTTTTTCAGTTATGGTTTCCTCAGTATATATACCCAGTAATGCAAATGCTGAGTCATGCTGTAGCTTTACTCCTGGTTTTTTAAGGAACCTTCATACTCTTCTCCATAGTGGCTGTATTAATTTATATTCCCACCAACAGTGCAAGAGGGTTCCCATCTCTCCACATCCTCTCCAGCATTTATTTTTTGTAGATGTTTTGATGATGGCCATTCTGACTGGTGTGAGGTGATACCTCATTGTAGTTTTGATTTACATTTCTCTAATAATTAGTGATGCTGAGCCTCTTTTCATATGTTTATTAGCTATTGCTATGTCTTCTTTGGAGAAATGTCTGTTTAGGTCTTCTGCTCATTTTTTTATTTTTATTTTTCCTGGTATTGAGCTGTATGAGCTGCTATTATATTTTGGAGGAAAATCCTTTATCACTTGTTTCATTTGCAATTATTTTCTCCCATTTCAAGGGTTATCTTTTAATTGTATTTGTTGTTTTCTTTGCTATGCAAAAGCTTTTAGGTTTCAAGGTCCCATTTGTTTATTTTTGTTCTTATTTTCATTACTCTAGGAGGTGGGCCAAAGAGGATCTTGCTGTGATTTATGTCAAAGAGGACACACAACCCACTTTTAATTTTTGCAAGCACATTTAAGTACATGGTTCTTGGTTTCAGCACCTGAGGAGAAAGACCAAGCAGGAAATATTCATTGAATCCAACGATAAGAAATAGCTATTGAGTCAACCATCCATTTAATTGTGTAGTAGCTACAACAAATGAAACACCCATTTTGTATGCATTTTTGGTGATTTGTGCACTGGGCTGAATGTCACAGCTGAGAGAAAGCCATCAAGGTATTTTTTTCTCATTACAGCATAGTGGAGTTGCCTGCAACCCATAAATAGAATCTAAAGTCAGTCATATTTACTCAAAATTATTACTATATTCTGAAAATTTTTACTGAAATTTGACTCTGGTGAATTGATGTCCATGTTGAGGACAGACACAGTGTTTCCCCAAATCTGGCACAACTGACTTTTCTCTCAAGCAGCAGGACATTTACGTGTAATATCACCCTGGCACCAGATGAAGTTGCAGCTTTATATGCTGGGTTTGGTATACAAAATAAGTTCAGTTCAATTCAGTGACTCAGTCATATCCAACTCTTTGTGACCCCATGAACTATAGCACGCCGGGCTTCGCTGTCCATCACCAACCCCCAGAGCTTGCTCAAACTCATGTCCATCAAAATAGGCACCTTTAAAGATTAAAAGCTTGCTCAATGGAGAAGTTTTACGTTCTAAGGCAGAGACTCCCTCTTCCTCAATAAGTGGGAGACTGGTGGAATCACCTGGGCTGTTTGAAGCCCCCCTGTGGCATGAGGTTTAGTAGACCCACCTCACACATTAATAGACAGAATCCATAGGGTGTCACGATTGCTCTTAGAGGTCGTGTTGCAGTTTCCTCTACACTGTTGCGTCTGTCAGGCTGTGTGTTCCTCAGGGAAGAATAGTGAGGGAATTAAGGAAGGGGATCCTAGTTCCCATCTCATGGATGATGAATTGAGGCTCAGAGATGTTCATGCTTGCTCCAAATTATGATTTATAAGTGGTAGAGACTTGAGTATTTTGATTCTAAATGTATAAAGTAAATGATTTCAAAATTCAGTGAAACATGAACAGCAGTCTTAGTGAATGAAATGACTCAACTCAAAGGCAATGTTCTAAACTAAGAAAAATATAGGTACTTCCCTGCTGGTCCAGTGGTTGGGAGTCCAAGAGAGGATGAAATCAATGACATCAATCAATGAAACCAATGACAGCATTGGCAACACAGTTTTGAAAGGCAGGGCTGACTTCATGACAACAGGGATTTAGGGGATACTTGTGGTGATGGTGGCCCTCTGTGGGGCTGAGCTCCATGGAGACAGCAGTGGACCTGCACCAGATATTCATTAGGTGTGATTTTGGAATAATTCTACCTGATTCCTGTTCCTTTTACAAGTTTGGTCTTTGGCTTTTCTGGATTGTTTGTTATGTGGGTGTGTGTGTGTGAAAGAGTATGTTTTAACTGAAATATGAGATTTTGTTTAGTTTACTTTTTTCACTTAAATTCTGTATTATGGACTTCCCTCCAAGTCAGTAGATCAATATACAATTCTTATATTTTCTGATTGCTTTATGCATACAGCAATGCACATGATTTAAAAGTAATTACATCATTAATGTTATATTACTATTTTTGTATGTTTAAACTTTTTTTAGTCACTCACACACCTCAACCCCAGATTAGTTTTATAAGCTCATTTATATCCTTCTACTCCTGACATAGAGAACAAACATATGGATACCAAGGGGAGAGGGGAGGGTGCAGTGGATTGGGAGATTGGGATTGACATATATACACTATCAATACTGTGTATAAAATAGATAACTAGTAAAAACTGACTGTATAGCTTAGGGAACTCTACTCAACACTCTATGGTGACCTAAACAGGAAGAAAATCCAAGGAAGAGGGGATATATGTATAAGTATAGCCGGTTCACTTTGCTTAACAGCAGAAACTAAAACAACATTGCAAAGAAACTATACTCCAATAAAAGAAATAATATATCCTTATGCTTCTTTCTCTATGCTTTGATGACACACAAATTGTCTTTCTGGCTTTACAAAAATGGCACAATCTAACTACACTTCTGTATATCACATACCATACCCAAAGAAAATACCATGGTATCTACTGAAAACCACTCAAAGTTAACTACTGTTGTTATATTTCAGTATTTTAAATAACTGCTTTGTATTTCATGATGTAGCAGTACCATATTTTATTTACCCATTTCTCTTTGGGAATATTCACTAGATTTTCAGTTGTCTTGTTATCATAAAACATGTGTTAACACAGGAGTTTGAATATATCTACTTATGTACTGCTGCTTTTGTTTTCATGAGATAGATTTCTGGTGTGAAATTACTAGATTTGAGAGTGTATATAAATATATTAAAATTTGGAAACTATCATCATTTTTTTTCCAAAGAATAACCTACAAACAGATGTCAGAGGAAACGTTTCTTTCATCTAAGTCAGTAAGATGTTGATATTTATAACTTGAATTATTACTTTCAATTTGAAAAAATTCAGATGAATCAACAAAATGATTATTACTCTAAAAGAAAGTTCATGAAAACCTAATTTGCAAAATAAGATACCCTTAAAGAATATCATGTGTTTTAGTCATGCTTGTAAAAGCAATGAAATGACAGCAATAGAATCTGATTATTAATTGTAAACTTGGAAATAATTAAACTTCTTTAGATTTCTTTATGAAAAGCCACACTAAAATTCTATGTATTAAAAAAAGAAATTTGGAAGATGTTTACCTGAAGGTGTTTACCTGAAGAAGATGGTGGAAGAGAGTGACAGTGAGACAGAGAGTGGCAGCTGGGGATGAATATTATGGATGCTGGGCCACTTGAAGTTGAGAGGAATCTGTTATGAGTCTACTTGCATTACCTTTCTTCTTAGATATAAATGTTAGTTCCAGAACGACACGAACTCAAGAAGGTTCAAATAACAAACTCTTAGGAAATATAAGTATGATTATTAAAAACCTTTTATTAATCTCTTTCTTTTTTTTTTTTCTGCTCATCAAGGGAACCTGAAGACCCAAGAGTAATTCTATCCCCTGAGACACTAAATCAAATTAATCTCCTACCCATCTAGCTGTGTTAGTTTCCATTCTCTGCACATAAACTAGTTGGGGCCTTGAACAGAGAGTAATCATTCTTTCTCACCAAGCAAATAGAACAGTACCTGTTCTTCTATTAGTAACCTGCAAACAAATACCACAACATAGCATATAGAAAGCTTAAAATTTTGGTTAAAAAAGAACTAAAAAGGGACATGAGTTTTATGTTGAAAGACATCACATACTGGAAGGTAATTTCTTAGAAAGGTAGATTTCTTTTGTTTCCCCTTATTTTCCTTCTTAAGCTTTCATTCAGAGATAAGTTACTTGGGGATTATTAGACTTCCACCTAAATAAGGCTATCAAGTCTCTCTCTCTCTGATATATACATACAGTTGACCTTTCAGTAACACAGGTTTGAACACTGTGATCTGTTTACATGCAGACTTTTCCAATAAATATATTGGAAATATTTTTGGAGATTTTCAACAATTTGACAAAAAATCACAAGTAGGATAGCCTAGAAATATTGAAAAAAATAAGGAAAAGGTATGTTACAAATGCATAAATTATATGTCAGTTCAGTTCAGTTCAGTTCAGTCGCTCAGTCGTGTCCGACTCTTTGTGACCCCATGAATTGCAGCACGCCAGGCCTCCCTGTCCACCACTAACTCCCAGAGTTCACTCAGACTCATGTCCATTGAGTCAGTGATGCCATCCAGCCATCTCATCTTCTGTCGTCCCCTTCTCCTCCTGCCCTCAATCCCTCCCAGGCATCAAAGTCTTTTCCAGTGAGTCAACTCTTCGCATGAAGTGGCCAAAGAACTGGAGTTTCAGCTTTAGCATCATTCCTTTCAAAGAAATCCCAGGGCTGATCTCCTTCAGAATGGACTGGTTGGATCTCCTTGCAGTCCAAGGGACTCTCAAGAGTCTTCTCCAACACCACAGTTCAAAAGCATAACTTCTTTGGGGCTCAGCTTTCTTCACAGTCCAACTCTCACATCCATACATGACTACTGGAAAAACCATAGCCTTGACTAGACGGACCTTAGTCGGCAAAGTAATGTCTCTGCTTTTGAATATGCTATCTAGGTTGGTCATAACTTTCCTTCCAAGGAACAAGCATCTTTTTATATCATGGCTGCAATCACCATCTGCAGTGATTTTGGAGCCCAAAAAAATAAAGTCTGACACCGTTTCCACTGTTTCCCCATCTATTTCCCATGAAGTGATGGGACCAGATGCCATGATGTTCGTTTTCTGAATGTTGAACTTTAAGCCAACTTTTTCACTCTCCTCTTTCACTTTCATCAAGAGGCTTTGTAGATATTCATATATAGGCATAGGGCTTCCCTGATGGCTCAATGGTAAAGAATCCGCCTGCAGTGTGGGAGACTCAGGTTCAATTCCTAGGTCAGGAAGATCCCTAGAGAAGGGAATGGCAATCCACTCCAGTATTGTAGCCTACAGAATACCGTGGACAGTGGAGCCTGGCAGACTATAGTCTGAAGGGTAGCAAAGAGTCAGACATGACTGGGCAATTAACACTTTCACTTTCGTATAGGCATAAGGTGAGAGATATTTAATATAAAGCTAACATTGTGGAAACCTGTTAGTTTTGAACCATATCATAACTTTGCTTTCAAAGACTTACATTACCATACAGAATGCCTCTTTCCATCATCATGGAAGAAACTGTATTAGCCTATCATCACAGATAAGTGGTTTAAAAAAAAAAAAGAAGTAATAATGTTTTTAATACTGTGTAGTGGTCACATATGGATGTGAGCATTGAACTGTGAAGAAAGCTGAGCACCGAAGAATTGATGCTTTTGAACTGTGGTCTTGGAGAAGACTCTTGAGAGTCCCTTGGACTGCAAGGAGATCCAACCAGTCCATTCTAAAGGAGATCGGTCTTGGGTGCTCTTTGGAAGGACTCATGTTAAAGCTGAAATTCCAATACTTTGGCCATCTCTTGTGAAGAGTTGACTCATTGGAAAAGACTCTGATGCTGGGAGGGATTGGGGGCAGGAGGAGAAGGGGATGACAGAGGATGAGATGGCTGGATGGCATCACCAACTCAATGGACATGAGTTTGAGTGAACTTCGAAAGTTGGTGATGGACAGGGAGGCCTGGCGTGCTGCAATTCATAGGGTCACAAAGAGTCAGACATGACTGAGTGACTGAACTGAACTGAACTGAACTGAAGGGATATAACTGTAATACTGTATGACATAAGAATTTTCTAAGAATCCATTCATTCATATATGAGCCAGGCTACCTTGAAGCAATCATATAGCTGCTTCTTTCTTATTAATGCATGAATTGTTACTGTTTTGTTTGTTGTTTAAGTCACTAAGTTGAGTCTTACTCTTTTATGATCCCATGGATTGTAGCCTGCCAGTCTCCTCTGTCATGGGATTTTCCAGGCAAGAATACTGGCGTGGGTTGCCATTGCCTCCTCCAGTGGATCTTCCCGACTTAGGGATTCAACGCGTGTCTCCTGCATTGGCAGGTGGACTCTTTACTGTGAAGCCACCAGGGAAGTCATGAGTTGTTACAGTTGTAAATAAATATAAATCTTTTCACTTTATCTTTTCATTTTTGAGATGTAGTGTTAGTAATATGTATAACATCTACAGTGTCATCTATTCTGTAAGACAATATTGATGTACACGGTGACACACACATGATTCTCTTTGTAAAGAGTTGACATACACTTATAGTATCCATAAACACAGTACAGTAAGTGTATTTTCTCATCCTTATGATTTTCTTTATAACATTTTCTTATGTTTCAGTTCAGTTCAGATCGGTCACTCAGTCATGTCCGACTCTTTGCGACCCCATGAATTACAGTACGCCAGGCCTCCCTGTCTATCACCAACTCCCGGAGTTCACTCAGACGATCATTGAGTCTGTGATGCCAGCCAGTCATCTCATCCTCTATCTTCCCCTTCTCCTCCTGCCCCCAATCCCTCCCAGAATCAGAGTTTTTTCCAATGAGTCAACTCTTCGCATGAGGTGGCCAAAGTACTGGAGTTTCAGCTTCAGCATCATTCCCTCCAAAACATCCCAGAGCTGATCTCCTTCAGAATGGACTGGCTGGATCTCCCTGCAGTCCAAGGGACTGTCAGAGTCTTCTCCAACACCACACTTCAAAAGCATCAATTCTTCAGGGCTCAGCTTTCTTCACAGTCCAACTCTCACATCCATACATGACCACAGGAAAAACCACAGCCTTGACTAGACAGACCTTTGTTGGCAAAGTAATGTCTCTGATTTTCAATATGTTATCTAGATTGGTCATAACTTTCCTTCCAAGGAGTAAGTGTCTTTTAATTTCATGGCTGCAATCACCATCTGCAGAGATTTTGGAACCCCAAAAAATAAAGTCTGACACTGATTCCACTGTTTCCCCATCTATTTCCCATGAAGTGATGGGACCAGATGCCATGATCTTCGTTTTCAGAATGTTGAGCTTTAAGCCAACTTTTTCACTCTCCTCTTTCACTTTCATCAAGAGGCTCTTTAGTTCCTCTTCACTTTCTGCCATAAGGGTGGTGTCATCTGCATATCTGAGGTTATTGATATTTCTCCCGGCAACCTTGACTCCACCTTGTGCTTCTTCCAGCCCAGCATTTCTCATGATGTACTCTGCATATAAGTTAACTAAGTAGGGTGACAATATACAGCCTTGACCTACTCCTTTTTCTATTTGGAACCAGTGTGTTGTTCCATGTCCAGTTCTAACTGTTGCTTCCTGACCTGCATACAGATTTCTCAAGAGGTAAGTCAGGTGGTCTGGTATTCCCATCTCTTTCAGAATTTTCCACAGTTTATTGTGATCCACAGAGTCAAAGGCTTTGGCATAGTCAAGAAAGCAGAAGTAGGTGTTTTTCTGGAACTGTCATGCTTTTTCCATGATCCAGTGGATGTTGGCAATTTGATCTCTGGTTCCTCTGCCTTTTCTAAAACCAGCTTGAACATCTGGAAGTTCATGGTTCACATATTGCTGAAGCCTGGTTTGGAGAATTTTTAGCATTACTTTACAAGCATGTGAGATGAGTGCAATTGTGTGGTAGTTGTAGTCTGAGCATTCTTTGGCATTGCCTTTCTCTGGGATTGAAAGGAAAACTGACCTTTGACAGTCCTGTGGCCATGGCTGAGTTTTCCAAATTTGCTGGCATATTGAGTGCAGCACTTTCACAGCATCATCTTTCAGGATTTGAAATAGCTCTACTGGAGTTCCATCACCTCCACTAGCTTTGTTCGTAGTGATGCTCTCTAAGGCCCACTTGACTTCACATTCCAGGATGTCTGGCTCTAGGTGAGTGATCACGCCATCGTGATTATCTTGGTTGTGAAGATCTTTTTTGTACAGTTCTTCTGTGTATTCTTGCCACTTCTTCTTACTATCTTCTGCTTCTGTTAGGTCCATACCATTTCTATCCTTGTCACAGGTAGTAGGTTTTAAATATGCATCAGGTATTTGATGGAGTTGTCTTCTGTTGTGAGGTCATCACTTGATTTACAAGTATGAGGAGTGGAAGATGGGGGAAGAGATATCATCTCTAATAATACTTTCATATTTAAGACTGAAATACATGTTAGAAACCAGCCCCTACCTAATGGATTGTGGCTGGGAAAATACATATGAGCTCTGTTCTTAGAGCCTCATAAAGCATAGTCTCACATAAGACAAGCATGATAACAGCAATCTTATGAGGGTTGGTATTTTGTTGATTGTATTGGAGATTGTAGAATTCTCTATTGGAGTTTGGATTCTTAACCTGCTCTAACAGTATTTCTTCTATAAGCAGGAAGTGGTATTAATGAGACACAAGTACAAATACCAGTGATTAAATTTTCTTTGAAGTTGTAGCTTTTGAAACTGAGAAGTCTCTATAGCACAATGAGAATTTATTTATTTTTTCTCTATATATATATACACATATATGATATATATTATATACATGTATAATATGTATTATGCATACATATATATCATATATTATATATATGTGGCAATTTTGTAATAAAAAGCACAGTGCTGTGTGGTTCACTATCATTTAATGATCAGCCCCAAAGTTTCAGGGAACTAAATAACAACAACCTCAATAAGTTTGCAAGTGGATCGTGAGCCTCAGACAAGATTTCAGACTCACCCAATACCTTGATTTCAATGTGGTGAGTCCTTGAGCAGGGAAACCCCGCTGACTTGACTCAAAAAACCTTTAAGACAGTAAATTTGAATTGTTTTATGCTACCGAATTTGTAGTAATTTATAATACACCAATAGATGAATGCATAGAATTTCTCGACTTCCTTTTGCATATCTGTGTGTGTGTGAGAGAGAGAGAGAGAGGATGGTGATGAAATTATTCCATTACTTTTTTCAAAGAAGCTTCATGATAAACAAAGTTGAGTATGACTCTAGAGTTATCAACATTGAATGATGCAGCTTCTATCTAGAGAATGGGTTCTCAGTTCTCCCTTAATGCTGGGTGCTTTTGATATTCCCACAGAGAGCAAAAACGTGGAGAAATGACAAACGTGAGCCTAATGACAACTTTCATCCTCACGGGCCTTCCCCATGCACCAGAGCTGGACACTTTCCTCTTTGGAATCTTCCCGGTGATTTATGTCTTCACTTTGGTGGGGAAACTTCTCATCCTGCTGGTGATTATAGTGAATCTTCTCCTGCACACCCCCACGTACTACACTTTCTGACTCATCTGTCCTTCATTGAATGTCATTCTCCACAGTAACTGTGCCCAAAATGCTTATGACCCTTGTGTCCCCAGAAGGCAGTCCTATCTCCTTTCCCAGCTGTGTGGCCCAGCTCTACTCCTTCCACTTCCTGGGCAGCACCGAGTGCTTCCTCTACACCGTCATGTCCTATGACCGCTTCCTGGCCATCAGTTACCCGCTCAGGTACGCCAGCATGATGAGTGAGAGGATGTGTGTTCTCCTGGCCACAACCACGTGGCTCGGTACCTCTGTGCACTCTGCTGTCCAGAGTGTCCAGACCACACTGACGTTCCGTTTGCCCTTCTGTGGGCCCAACCAGATCCAGCATTACTTCTGCAATGCACCACCCATCCTCAAACTGGCCTGTGCAGACAAGTCCATTGTGGAGATGGTGATCTTTGTGGTGGCTTCAGACTGCTTTCTTCTGATAGTGCTGTCTTACGTATCCATTGTCCATTCCATCCTGAAGATCCGCACCTCAGAGGGGAGATGGAGAGCCTTCCAGACCTGTGCCTCCCACTGCACTGTGGTCCTTAGCTTCTATGTTCCCCTTGTTTTCATTTACCTGAGACCAGGCTCCAAAGAGGTTGTGGACAGGAGAGTGGCTGTTTTCTACTCTGTGATGACGCCCCTTCTGAACCCTGTGGTCTACACCCTGAGGAACAAGGAAGTGAAGAAAGCTCTGGTGAAGCTTAAAGACAAAGTAGCATATTCACAGAGCAAATAATCTCTGCACTGTACATATGCTTATTTAAAAAATAGTAATAAAATAGTATAATAATAATAATATAATAATAATAATAGTAATATAATTTCATCAACATGAAATGTACTATGTATATAGTTCTCAGTGTTAAATTTTATTCAAACTACTTAGACATATCTGTTTCACAGATTTCGAGAATTTTTTAAAACTACAAATTTTTATTTACAATGAACATGCTTAAATTTTGATCTATGAACTCATTTCTCTGCAGTACATTTATGTTACATTTTTGTCCCACTCTTATTGACATATAGTTGACATATAACATCTTTTCTGCCTTTTTAAGGGCTTCCTTGGTGGCTCAGATGGTAAAGAATTTTGCCTGCAGTGCAGGAAACCTGGTTTGATCCCTAGGTCGGGAAGATCTCCTGGAGAAGTAAATAGCAACCCACTCCAGTATTCTTACTTGGAAAATCCCATGGATGGAGGAGCTACAGTCCATGGGGTTGCAAAGAGTCAAACACAACTAAGCAACTTCACTTTCTACCTTTTTAAAAAGTAAATATTCAACCTGGATCTCCGATGCAGAGGAGTGATTTATTTAAATATTCTTAAGTTGAGAATATGCTTATCTGTTTATGTCTTATGCACATAAACATGGAGGTTTAGAATCTGGGGACACTGTTAACACTGTTCAAGGACAGCAACAATTATCAGAGGTCATTTACTACGGATGCAGCAGTGCACCTGCCTCCTCAGTTCTTTTTGTGGCTGCATGTGTGTGTGGGTATGTGTGTGTGGGTGTGTTTGTCTGTGTCTATGTGTGTGTCTGTTTGCATGAAAGCCCCAAGGTAACTAGTCCTGTTCCCAGGACATCTTGACCCTGATCAGTACTGCCACACTGAAAGTCCCAGACTTCTGAGCAACTTGTCTCTCTAGATAGGTCTGCCAGGATAAGCTGCGGCTCTGAGAGACTCCTTTCAGAGACTGGGGACCATCACCATCTTCAGAGAGCCCTGCGGTTTCTCAGGTTTGGTCAGTGTGATTAGGAGGAAGCTACCGTCAGATACCTTCAGTCTCCATCACACAATCTGACTTTAAATTCTTGTATTACTGGACCAGATGCCCATATTCAGGACAATCATTCTATGCTGGGTTATTTCACTATTGGTGGTGATGACAGTCATGCTGCCCAGAGAGCTCCTTAGATTCACCAAACTTCAGCCTCCTCTGAGACAGGGACACCATACATTGCAGGCTGGAGCCAAGGGTGCTTCCTATTTAGAAAGTAGGATAATTAAAGTGTAATTAAGTCACTTAGTATCATGAGATTTCAACATATTTCTTTTACAAGTTAGAAAAATAAGACCTAGTAAAGACAAAACACCCTAAAAACAAAACAAACAAACAAAAAAAAACACCAGTGCAGAGCTACACAGCCCATACTAGTGGACTTCCACGTAGTGATGAAGATGTGACTGTATCTCAATTTCTCATCTGTTAAAGACCTTCTCTAGCAATACTGTTCAGAGGATTAAATGATTTAGTGGAAGTAAATGTACTTGAGCAATATCAAATCACAATAAATTCTTAAAGTTTTAAAATTAAAACATGTGACCACCAGCCAGATAGCCTGATTCTCAGAATCTTTTCTTCTTCAATTTATTTCAGTGACTCTCTAGCCACTGACATAATATTTGGTAGATGCATGAATGTAGCTTTCTTTAAATCACTGATAATAAATTATAGTCATGATTATCACCATTATTCACAATGCAATTATCCTGATTAGCTATTTTGATAAATTTTATATGGTCATATTTACTAGTTTTCAAGGAACTTAATAATTATAAAATCAGCAAAAATTACATTATACCAAATTAAATTATTCTAGAACAATTCAGAGGCAAAAATATAAATATTAATGAGCTTAGGATATACTGGACACTTTATAATTTAATCACTACAAGAACCCTATGAGATCTGTACTGTTGATATATAAGGTGAGAAAACTAAAGATGATTAAGTTGCTTACTCAAGTATGCAGGTTTAGCTTAACCCCAGATATCCTGCACCAAAGCCCATGATGTTAAACTTTACCCTACATTGCTATTACTAACTATGAGGAAACTTTTTAAGTATTTGGGGAGGACAATATCAATGAACATCAATAATCATTGAAATAACAAAGCATATAAATTTGTACAGTATTTTATATACCAAATGCAATTTCTTAAAAACTACTTTTTTCCTCACATACTATGAAAAGCTCCCTAGCTACCTTACCTTTGCCTGATTTAGATTCTAAATGCTTCATCACACTGTTTATTTACATGCTCCACATTAAATTGTGGAGTTCTCAAGGAAAAATATTGTCTTATCCTGTAGTAATCCATCTTTATAAATGTTTGTCTCCTTTCTTTAGGATTCTTTCTCTGCTATAGGCCATTTTTATTTCCCAATATATTTTTTTACTTTCTTAGGGACCCAATTTCTGATGCACATTCACAATATTAGGTATCCCTCCTAAACAGGGGCCTTCTCTTTCTCTCCATGCTGTTCCTGCTTTCCTTGTTCAAGTCCTTAATAACTTTAGTTTGTCAGATATTTCAATTAGGAGATAAAGGTATTGCATCAAATTTTACATGTCTAAACATTTCCCCCATTCCTTTGACATTTGTCTCTTATGTGATATGATTATCCCAGTATAAAGCTACTCTGAAACTCAGTGTCTGCCCATAATCCTTCCTTCTACACTTCTTCTTCATACAATTGAAAGGGGATAAGAGAAGAGATAAATAGAAAAAAATGAGAGAGTTCAAATGGCATGAAAAATCTCTGGAAAATAAAGAAGCACAGTGGATAATTTTAATACTTCCATAATCAATTCTTCATATCTTCAAATATTAATTGGGAAAACTTTATTTTATAAATACTTCCTTATGTCATTACTATGCCCTAAAAGTTATCAGGCCTATTTTCAAAAGGGAAAATATTTTTTTAATTAATAAAATAATTTCAGAGTTGATGTTTCCATTCCAGTTGAGGAACGATGAAAACTGAGAAAAACTTTCAACATCCTGTGTCATATATTCATGTATTCTCTTGGGTCTTTCCTTGCAGTAACAGGTATAGAGTATTGAACTTGCCCTTGGAGACTCATTATTATGCTATCATTCCCCTGTTAACCCAAAATTTTAAAACATTGTTTGTAATAGCATGATGTGTCTAATTCATTCCTTGAAGTTATAGTTTCTGAGTTAACTAGTAGCCAAAGGGATCTTAAATTATAGAAAGTACATAGTTAAATTAGGAGATGTAAGTAGCTAGCATGGAAAGAGCCTGGCCAAATCCAAAAGGAACAGAATGACTTTTATAATAATCTTAATGTTGATACTGTTCATCCATTCAATCCTGCATTCTCAATTAATTAATCAATGCAATAATTCCTTTAAAATTTTTAGTTTAATGACTATTATATTTAAGGCCCTGTGTGCTGCAGTTCATGGGGTTGCAAAGAGTCAGACATCACTGGGCATCTGAACAACAGCAACAAAATATTTAAGGCACAGGAAATACAGAACATCAAGACCGTAGTCGTGTTCTAAAGGTCCAGCATCCATACCTGAAACACATAGGTAAACAAGTGAGTTTTAGAATGTCATAAAGTATATATCAGGTGAAATGGTAAACCATATGGCATCTAACAGAGGTTAGGCAGTTGAGTGCGTCACAATCTGAAAATATATAAAGCTACACACACAAATAATAAGGATTTCTCCAAACATGTAATTCCTATTAATAACATGTAAGTGTAAATAATATGGACTTCTCTGGTGACTCAGTGGTAAAGAAACTGCTTGCCAAAGCAGGAGATGCAGGTTCAGTACTTGGGTAGAGAAGATCCCCTGGAGGATAAAATAGCAACCCACTCCAGTATTCTTGCCTGGGAAATCACATGGACAGAGGAACCTGGCGGGCATTAGTCCATAGAGTCTCAAAGAGTCAGATACATCTGAGTACACGTGAATAATATGGAGATTATTTCATCTCACGTGTTTTGGAGCCTGCCCCAGATTCTCAGAGATTTTGCTTCTCAGCCCAGGCCACAATTCATTTTGAGTCTTTTAGTTCTAACGAGAAGAAATTTTGGACACAAGAGACTAAATGCAAAACTTTTCACCTCTGTTTTTATTCTCTGATAGTCTCAATGCCCAGGCCATGCATACATATTGGCCCAGACATACCTACTTCCAATCACAAAAAGGCCAGAATATGCATTCCTTTTGTGTCTCTGTGGTGGTGATGTGGAAATATTAGGCAGCCTGTGGTAAGATATTACAAGGAGTAACATAGTAAAAGAAGGAGATGGCAGAGTATGAGATGGTTAGAATAACAGACTCAATAGATGTGAATTTGAACAAACTCCAGGAGAGAGTGGAGGACAGAGGAGCTTGGCATGTTGCAGTCCATGAGATTGCAAAGAGTCAGACACAACTTAGTAAGTGCACAACAAAACAAAAGTTTCAGTACCACTCTATGCATCTATTTCACCCACAGTCAGCAGGGGCAGTGGAAAGCCATAAAAAGAATTTTGAAAATACATTTGAAATTTGTGCAGAATCAAGTCTGAAGTGGTCAGATGCCCTAAGATCATTAGATACATAGAGAAGACAAGGACTCTCCTGGATTGACATATTAGTGGACAAGAGATATAAGACTTTCCATCACTCCTCTAAAGGATGTCCACTGGATGTATATTTGCATGTCTGATGATGTAATATTAGGGTGTTCTGAAATTATTAATGAAGCATGACAAGCCATTCACAGGTGTTCACAACTCCAAAACTGCACTCAAAAGAACAATGTCATAACAGGCAATCTGCCATATGTTAACTAAATATCACTGTTGGAGGCCAAGCTAAATTCTAAACAATCCAAGACCTTTACAGTCATTTAAGTACATTTATCAGCTTTCTATACTTTTTATATTGTTGTCCTCTATTTTATTTCCAACTGTGTTGTAAACTTTGCAAGATGTTGTCTCTGTCCATGGGATTCTCCAGGCAAGAATACTGAAGCAGGTTGACAGTCCCTTCTCCAGGGGATCTTCCCAGCCCAGGAATCAAACCCAGGTCTCCTGCATTGAAGGCAGATTCTTTACTGTCTAAACCACCAGGGAAGCCCACTTTAAAGATCAGCAGTGTTTTAGGTCTACCTACATATTTACCTTTTCCAGCGCTATTTATTCCTTCTTGCACTTCCATCTGGGATCATTTTATTCAATTTAGAATTGCCTGTGGTAATTTCTATATTGAAGGGCTGTATTTTATATTGTTAATACTTGTTAATAGAGGCTATTTTGTCATGGTTGTGTAGAAAGTTTTCCTCTTTTGTTTTTAATTTGTAATTTGACTTTTTTGTTTGCCTGATTTTAAAAGCAACTTTAGAGAGGTATAATGTGCATACAGGAGGAGAAGGAGACGACAAAGGATGAGATGGTTAGATGGCATCACTGACTTGATGGACGTGAGTCTGAGTGAACTCCGGGAGTTGGTGATGGACAGGGAGGCCTGGTGTGCTGCGATTCATGAGGTCGCAAAGAGTCGGACACGACTGAGCGACTGAACTGAACGGAACTGAACTGAATGCGCATACACTAAAATGTATCCATTTTGGGCATACAGTTTGACCTGTTATGACAAATGTTAACTTCCACCAAAATCAGGATTAAAAAACCTCTCCATCACTGTATAGAACACCTTGAATCCCTTCTTGGTCATCTCCCACCTTCTGAGACCCAGACTCGACTGCTTTCTCTCACTGTAGATTAGATTTAACCTAGTTTCCTATATATGGGATCATATATTACATATACTTTTGTGTTTCATTTATTTTTTAATTGAAATATAGTTGATTTATGGCATCATTAGTTTCTGGTATACAGTATATTGATTCAGTATTTTTACAGATTAAATGCCCTTAAAAATTACAATTTTTTGTAATTCCTTGTGCTATACACTATATCTTTATGGCTTATTTATTATATATAGTGGTTTGTATATCTTAATCCCATTTCTATTGTTCATCTGCCTTTTCCTCATTAATCTGTGTATTTGTACATAGCAATAATCCATTTCTCAATGAAGGGTTCAGTTCAGTTCAGTTCAGTCGCTCAGTCGTGTCCAACTCTTTGCGACCCCATGAATCACAGCATGCCAGGCCTCCCTGTTCATCACCATCTCCCGGAGTTCACTCAGACTCATGTCCATCGAGTCAGTGATGCCATCCAGCCATCTCATCCTCTGTCGTCCCCTTCTCCTCCTGCCCACAATCCCTCCCAGCATCAGAGTCTTTTCCAATAAGTCAACTCTTCACATGAGGTGGCCAAAGTACTGGAGTTTCAGCTTTAGCATCATTCCTTCCAAAGAAATCCCAGGGCTGATCTCCTTTAGAATGGACAGGTTGGATCTCCTTGCAGTCCAAGGGACTCTTAAGAGTTTTCTCCAACACCACACTTCAAAAGCACCAATTCTTCAGCGCTTAGCTTTCTTCACAGTCCAACTCTCACATCCATACATGACCACAGGAAAAACCATAGCCTTAACTAGACGGACCTTAGTCGGCAAAGTAATGTCTCTGCTTTTGAATATATCATCTAGGTTGGTCATAACTTTTCTTCCAAGGAGTAAGCGTCTTTTAATTTCATGGCTGCAATCACCATCTGCAGAGATTTTGGAGCCCCAAAAGACAAAGTCTGACACTGTTTCCACTGTTTCCCCATCTATTTCCCATGAAGTGATGGGACCAGATGCCATGATCTTCGTTTTCTGAATGTTGAGCTTTAAGCCAACTTTTTCACTCTCCTCTTTCACTTTTATCAAGAGGCTTTTTAGCTCCTCTTCACTCTCTGCCATAAGGGTGGTGTCATCTGCATATCTGAGGTTGTTGATACTTCTCCCGGCAATCTTGATTCCAGACTGTGTTCCTTCCAGTCCAGGGTTTCTCATGATGTACTCTGCATAGAAGTTAAATAAGCAGGGTGACAATATACAGCCTTGAGCTACTCCTTTTCCTATTTGGAACCAGTCTGTTGTTCCATGTCCAGTTCTAGCTATTGCTTCATGACCTGCATACAGGTTTCTCAAGAGACAGATCAGGTGGTCTGGGATTCCCATCTCTTTCAGAATTTTCCACAGTTTATTGTGATCCACACAGTCAAAGGCTTTGGCATAGTCAGTAAAGCAGAAATAGATGGGTTTCTGGAACTCTCTTGCTTTTTCCATGATCCAGTGGATGTTGGCAATTCAATCTCTGGTTCCTCTGCCTTTTCTAAAACCAGCTTGAACATCAGGGAGTTCACAGTTCATGTATTGCTGAAGCCTGGCTTGGAGAATTTTGAGCATTACTTTACTAGAGTGTGAGATGAGTGCAATTGTGCAGTAGTTTGAGCATTCTTTGGCATTGCCTTTCTTTGGGATTGGAATGAAAACTGATCTTTTCCAGTCCTGTGGCCACTGCTGAGTTTTCCAAATTTGCTGGCATATTGAGTGCAGCACTTTCACAGCATCATCTTTCAGGATTTGAAATAGCTCTACTGGAATTCCATCACCTCCACTAGCTTTGTTCATAGTGATGCTTTCTTAGGCCCACTTGACTTGACTTTCCAGGATGTCTGGCTCTAGATTAGTGATCACATCATCATGATTATCTTGGTTGTGAAGATCTTTTTTGTACAGTTCTTCTGTGTATTCTTGCCACTCTTCTTAATACATCACAATTTATCACCTATCATTTAACATTTGTGTTGCTTTGATTGGGTATATTATTAATGGAGATGTTATGTACACTTATTTTCAAATATTTGTGGGCATTTGTTTTCAATATTCCTGGGTAAACATCAAACACAGAACAGCTAAGTCAGATGATAAGTCAAATTACAAGTCAGCTATACCATTTTATATATCCACTAGCAATATATGAGTTCCAATTGCTCTGTATCCTCACTAATATTTGATGCTGTCACTTTTAAAACTTTAACCAATTGAGTATGTGTGATAACACTTTATTACAGTTTAATTTTACATTTTACTGTTGATTAATGATAGTGAGCATTTTTCATCTTTGACCATTCACTTATTTCCTTTGTGAAGTGTGCAGTCAAGTCTTCTGTCCATTTCTCATTGAATTGTTTGCTTTTGATTATTGACTTGTGAGATATCTTTACATGTTTATTACAAATATTTGCATCCAGTGTGTGTCATACCTACCAATGTTTTCATTAACATCATTTGAAGAACACAGTTTCTAATTTAAGTAAAATACAATTTTTAATTTATTTTTATGTCCCATGCTTTTCTGGCCTTTGTAAGAAATCTGCACCAACTCTATGTTTATGAAAGTTTTCTCTCACGTTTCCCATGGAAATGCTTTTACATTTAGGTCAACAATCCAATTGAGAAGGTAAATAAAATAGACAAACCATTAGCTAGACTCATCAAGAAAAAAAGGGAGAAGAGTCAAATCAACAGAATTAGAAATAAAAATGGAGAAATCACAACATACAACACAGAAATACAAAGGATCATAAGAGACTACTATCAGCAATTATATGCCAATAAAATGGATGACTTGGAAGAAATGGGCAAATTGTTAGAAAAGTATAATCTTCCAAAACTGAACCAGGAAGAAAAAGAAAATCTTAACAGACCCATCACAAGCACAGATATTGAGATTGTAATCAAAATCATCCAGCAAATGAAAGCCAAGGACCAGATGGCTTCACAGGTGAATTATACCAAAAATTTAGAGAAGAGATAACACCTATCCTATGCAAACTCTTCCAGAAAATTGCAGAGGAAGATAAACTGCCAAACTCATTCTATGAGGCCACCATCACCCTAATATCAAAACCAGACAAAGAGGCCACAAAAAGAAGAAAACTACAGGCCAATATCCTTGATGAACATATATGCAAAAATCCTCAAGAAAATTCTAGCAAACAGAATCCAACAACATATTTAAAAGATCAGACATCATGGGCTGGGCTTTACCACAGGGATGCAATGATTCTTTAATATCTGCAAATCAATCAATGTGATACACCACATTAACAAATTGAAAGATAAATGCCATATGATTATCTCAATAGATGTAGAGAAAGCCTTTGACAAATTTCAGTATCCATTTTTGATAAAAACCCTCCAGAAAGCAGGAATAGAAGGAACATACCTCAACATAATAAAAGCTATATATGATAAACCCACAGAAAACATTATCATCTATGGTGAAAAAAATGAAAGCATTTCCCCTAAAGTTAGGAACAAGACAAGGGTGCCCACTCTCACCACTACTATTCAACATAGTTTTGGAAGTTTTGGCCACAGCAATCAGAGCAGAAAAAGGAATAAAAGAAATGCAGATTGGAAAAGAAGAAGCAAAACTCTCATTGTTTGCAGATGACATGATCCTCTACATAGAAAACCCTAAAGACTCCAGCAGAAAATTACTAGAGCTAATCAATGAATATAGTAAAGTTGCAGGATATAAAATTAACACACAGAAATCTCTTGCAGTCCTATACACTAACAATGAGAAAACAGAAAGAGAAATTAAGGAAAAAGTTCCATTCACCATTGCAACGAAAAGAATAAAACAGTTAGGAATATATCTACCTAAAGAAACAAAAGACCTATATATATAAAACTGTAAAACACTGATGAAAGAAATCAAAGATGACAAATAGATGGAGAAATATACTATGTTCATGGATCGGAAGAATCAATATAGTGAAAATAAGTATACTACCCAAAGCAATCTACATATTCAATGCAATCCCTATCAAGCTACCAGCTATTTTTCAGAGAACTAGAACAAATAATCTCACAATTTGTGTGGAAATACAAAAAACCTCAAATAGCCAAAGCAATCTTGAGAAAGAAGAATGGAACTGGAGGAATCAACCTGCCTGACTTCAGGCTCTACTACAAAGCCACAGTCATCAAGACAGTATGGTACTGGCACAAAGACAGAAATATAGATCAATGGAACAAAATAGAAAGCCCAGAGATAAATCCATGCACCTATGAACATCTCATCTTTGACAAAGGAGGCAAAAATATACAATGGAGAAAAAACAATCTCTTAAACAAGTGGTGCTGGGAAAACTAGTTAACCACTTGTAAAAGAATGAAACTAGAACACTTTCTGACACCATACACAAAAATAAACTCAAAATGGATTAAAGATCTAAATGCAAGACCAGAAACTATAAAACTCCTAGAGGAGAGCATAGGCAAAACACTCTCTGACATAAATCACAGCAGGATCTTCTATGACCCACCTCCCAGAGTAAAGGAAATAAAAGCAAAAATAAACAAATGGGACCCAATTAGACTCAAAAGCTTTTGCAAAACAAATGAAACTATAAGCAAGGTGGAAAGACAGCCTTTGGAATGGGTGAAAATAATAGCAAATGAAGCAACTGACAAACAACTAATCTCAAAAATATACAAGCAGCTCATGCAGCTCAATTCCAGAAAAATAAACGACCCAATCAAAAAATGGGCCAAATAACTAAATAGACATTTCTCCAAAGAAGACATACAGATGGCTAACAAATACATGAAAAGTTCAACATCATTCATTATCAGAGATGCAAATCAAAACCACAATGAGGTGTCATCTTACACCAGTCAGAATGGCTGTTTATCAAAAAGTCTATAAACAATAAATGCTGGAGAGGGTGCAAAGAAAAGGGAACCCTCTTACACTGTTGGTGAGAATGCAAACTAGTACAGCCGCTATGGAGAACAGTGTGGAGATTCCTTTAAAAATGGAAATAGAACTGCCATACCACCCAGCAATCCTACTGCTGGGCATACACACTGAGGAAACCAGAATTGAAAGAGACACGTGTTCCCCAATGTTCACCACAACACTGTTTACAATAGCCAGGACATGGAAGCAACCTAGATATCCATCAGCAGATGAATGGATAAGAAAGCTGTGATCCATTTTAAAAAGACGGTAATGATGACACTATATGCAAGACAGCAAAAAAGACACAGATATAAAGAACAGACATTTGGACTCTGTTGGAGAAGGCAAGGGTGGGATGATTTGAGAGAAGAACATTGACACATGTTTATTAGCATATGTGAAATAGATTGCCAGTCCAGGTTCAATGCATGAGACAGGGCACTTAGGGCCAGTGCACTGGGAGGACCCTGAGGGATGGGATGGGGAGGGAGGTGGGAGAGGGGCTCAGGATGAGGGACACAGGTACACCCATGGCTGATTAATGTGTATGGCAAAAACTGCTACAATATTGTAAAGAAATTAGCCTCCAATTAAAATAAATTAATTAATTTACAAAAAAATTAATTAATTTTTTTATAAAGAATAAGTTAACACTCAAAATTTGGTTTTTACTTATGGATAGCTAGCTTTTTCTGCTTTATTTGTTGAAAGCACTATTCTTTCCCCTTTGAAATGCTCTGGCATTTTGATTAAACATTGTCTGAGTGACATGTGCAGGTGTGGTGCTCCATTGACCTACTTGTCAGTACTTATGCCAGTTGTGCAGACTCTTGATTCCTATGATTTACAGTACTATCGCAGTTTTTAAACATGTGGGTTTTATGTTTAAAGCCGATTATATGCACTGATGCTAAAGCTGAAACTCTACTTTGGCCACCTCATGCGAAGAGTTGACTCACTGGAAAAGACTCTGATGCTGGGAGGGATTGGTGGCAGGAGGAGAAGGGGACGACAGAGGATGAGATGGCTGGATGGCATCACTGACTAGATGGACCTGAGTTTAAGTGAACTCTGGGGGTTGGTGATGGACAGGGAGGCCTGGCATGCTGTGATTCATGGGGTCGCAAAGAGTCGGACACGACTGAGCGACTGAACTGAACTGAACTGAACTGAACTGAACTGAACTGATATGCACCTTCACCCCCAAATCCTCCAGCTGCCCCTTTTTTATTCAAATGAATGTTTTCAATTCCTCATTTCCATTTAATTGCCTACAGATATTCCATGGAGGATGTTTATATGTCATCTCTGCAGTGGAATAGTTCAGTGGCATGAAGAAACTAGAAGAGCAACAGCTTTGGTCCCTGAATCCTCTGCTCCTAGGACCATGTCACTGAGAAGTAGCCACTTTCATACACACCTTCTTTGGGACTCCTTAAATTTACAGTCTCTGTAAAGGTCTTTTCTTATTGTGAGAAATGATTCTGTAAGGTTCAATAGCAGATTTGTATAAATCTTCTTGGACTTGCTTTGGAAACATAGGAAGGACAGTGGTTTCCCTTTACTGATCTGGCCCCTTTATTCTGCTCAGTAAAAGCTTTCTTCTCCATGTTTAGGAAATGGATGTTTAAAAAGCCACCAGAAACCAAAAAATGTTGTGGCTAGTCTCCTTGCTTACTAAGTCTGTAGGCTTTTCCTGCCTTGTTTCCTAGGCTACACTATCAATCAGGTGATTTTACCTGAAACTTTCACGGGTATTTCATCCAAGTAATTCCGGAGCTAGATGTTTCATTCTATCCTAAGAATTTACCCTTATTACATTCTCTGTGTATTGAGTTTTATCACAACTACCAAAGTGTATTAATCTTCTCTAGCAGTTTTACTTTCTCATGAAGTTGGCCCTTCACCATTCATTGCACCATCTTAATTCTTACTACTACTGCCTGAAGGTAAAGAATCCACCTGCAATGCAGTAGATGTGGGTTTGATCCCTGAATTGGGATGATCCCCAGGACAAGGGAAAGGCTACCCACTCCAGTATTCTGGCCTGGAGAATTCTATGGACTATATAGTCCATGGGATCACAAGGAGTTGGACACGACTGAGTGACTTTCACTTTCACTGCCTGAACCTGGGCTTTCATGTGTGTGTTTTGTTTTCTTTTCTTTTCTTTTCTTTTTCTAATATACCTTTGAAAAAGCTCTTTAGTTGATCTTTCTGCCTTAAGGCTAACTGTCCTCCCATCTGTCTTAACACACTAATTACATCTCTAAATAAGAATGTGGTCATATGACATTTACATTGACTATATTTCAATTAGTCTCCCAATTTTAAGAGATAAGAATCCTTCATCCTAGTATTGTATATATGTTCCTTCTTAATAAGTCTGATTTTTATGACCATTTCTTAAACACCTTATTCTTCTTATGTAGTTATAAAGACTACAAGCTCCTAGAGGTCTATGTCTGTTTAGTCTTTGTACTCACAGTTCATACCACATAGTAGCCACTAAATACATATTTATGTGTTGAATACTGATTCACTCAGAAAAGCAAAACACACACACACACAAACTGTAAACAAAAAACCCTCAAAGTTGTTTTATATAATTCTTTAACAAAATAATAATATTTGATAGCTTTATTCAGTGGTCAATATTCACATCAGCTAAAACATCATCACATAAGAGATCCTTATGGTCTTGGAACTGTTCAGTATATTGACTGTGATGGTGGATACACAAACCTACAGGATTTAAAACTGTGTACAACTTAACATACAAACACATAAATAAATCTGGGAAAATCTGAATAATCTGTGGCTTATATCAATGTCCAAATCCTAGTTGTATATTATGGTGCAGTCTGCTAATCATTACCATTGGGGGAATCTGGGCAAAGGTTCTCTCTGTATACAAGGGATCTCTCTCTGTATTATTTCTTACAACTTTGTATGACAGTTACCAATAAAATTTTCAATTAAAAAAGACACTGACTTTTATTTATGTTTTGTGTATTTTAAAATAAATAAATTTATGTTTTTAAAAACTTCTAAATAACTTTCAAGATGGTTTTGTTTCATACATATTATTACAGTATTTTTAGTCTTCCAGTGAATTTCCAAGTTAAAACAATTAATGAGTCTCTTCCTGGGCACCCATGACACCTATCTCAATGTACCTTGTTTTATACTGCATTTGTTTTTCTCCCTTACCCAATGATGACCTTTGTGAATGTAGAGATTTTGGTCTTTCTGTGTTTCTATTGTTTATCATGTGTTTTGTGCTATATATGTGTGCTCTGTGCTAAGTTGCTTCAGTTGTATTGAACTCTTTATAACCCTATGAACTGTAGCCTGTCTATGGGATTTTCCAGGCAAGAATACTGGAGTGGGTTGCCATTTCCTTCTCCAGGGATCTTCCCTTAAATTATTGACATTAAAGGTCTGCTTAAGCTGGAACTCTGCACAGGGAGAAACAGTAAAAACTTATTGTTTTCATTAAAGAATTAATTGAAATGTCCCTTAAAAGTATAAATTCTTCTTTTTTTAGTTTAAATTCTTGTTGGTGTTTAACTTTATTATAAATAAAAGTTAGCCATATCTGGTCTGTGTTGATTCTTTATTTTGAGTAAATACTGACTCACTTTTTCAGTTTCAACAGAGCTTTCTTCACTTCCTTGTTCCGCAGGGTGTAAACCACAGGGTTCAGAAGGGGCGTCATCACAGTGTAGAAAACAGCCACAATCCTGTCCACAACCTCCTTGGAGCCTGGTCTCAGGTAAATGAAAACAAGGGGAACATAGAAACAAAGGACCACAATGCAGTGGGAGGCACAGGTCTGGAAGGCTCTCCATCTCCCCTCTGAGGTGCGGATCTTCAGGATGGAATGGATGATAGACACATAGGACAGCATAATAAGAAGAAAGCAGCCCAAGGCCACCAACCCAATGTTGACAAAGATCACCATCTCCACAGTGGACGTGTCTGCACAGGCCAGTTTGAGGATAGACGGTGCATCACAGAAGTAATGCTGGATCTGGTTGGGTCTGCAGAAGGGCAAACGGAATGTCGGTGTGGTCTGGGCAGCAGAGTGCAGAGAGCCACTGAGCCATGTGGTTGTGGACAGGATGCCACACGTCCTCCCACTCATCATGCTGGCGTACCTGAGTGGGTAACTGATGGCCAGGTAGCGGTCATAGGACATGACAGTGTAGAGGAAGCACTCGGTGCTGCCCAGGAAGTCAAAGGAGTAGAACTGGGCCACACAGCTGGGAAAGGAGATAGGACTGCCTTCTGGGGACACCAGGGTCATCAGCATTTTGGGCACAGTGACCGTGGAGTACCACATGTCAATGAAGGACAGGTTGGTTAGGAAGTAGTACATGGGGGTGTGCAGGTGGGGATTCACTATAATCACCAGCAGGATGAGTAGGTTCCCCATCACAGTGAGGACATAAATCACCAGGAAGATTCCAAAGAGGAGAGTGTCCAGCTCTGGTGCATGGGGAAGGCCCGTGAGGATGAACGTTGTCACTAGGCTTGCATTTGTCATTTCTCCTCTGAATGGCACTCTGTTCCTACAGGAAGGACTACAGCAAATCCAACACTGACATATTTCATGTGAGAACATATTTCAATATGAAATATACCAACTACATCTTAGCTCATAGAGAAAACAATGGATAAATTTTTACAAAGATAGCAGATAGCACTTTTGCTTCATCATGGGGCTCTGAGGAGGAATGGTTGTTTCTCTTTTGTAGAACCTAAATCGCCCAATAGAAAAGAATCACCCAAATTAAAAAGAGGACTAAATTCATATAAAATCAGCTAAATAGACAAGAGGAGTAAATTTTATACTCTATTTTCTGTGGAATTAGGAAAGATATACCCAAACTAGCTACTCTTCAGAGTTGGTAGCTACTCTAAGAATAAAGCCTCTCTCTCTCTTTCTCTTTTTTTTTCCTCTTTCTATTTTTCTCTAACACACATGCCTATATAGACACCATAGAGACAGACAGAAATATACCCCACATACACACACACTTTCAAACATATAGATTTTGCCTCTTGATCATCAGAGAATTTCCATGATAAATATAAGATCCTAAAGATTTCCCCGGTGGCACAGTCAGTAAAGAATCCGCGTGAAATACAAGAGATGTGGGGCTTGATCTCTAGGTCAAGAAGATCCCCTGGAGGAGGGCATGGCAACCAACTTCATTATACTTGCCTGGAGAATCTCATGGACAGAAGAGCCTGATGGGCTACAGTCCATGGGTTCGCAAAGAGTCGGACACGACTGAAGCGACTGAGCACAAAAAGAAACCTTCATCCTTGATTGTGGAGAGAAAACTACTTTCCTAAAGCTCTCTGGTCAGCCGTAGATGTGTCAAGACAGAAACCCAATACTGGTCCAGCATTAGTTGCAGCCAGATTCCTCCGTCACACCCTAGACCATGCTCTCCTGTTTCTAAGTGAAATCTGGCACCAAACCTATGCACTGGTGGTCAGAATATCACTGCTTTCCTCAGCTCCTCTTATACAATGTTTATTTGTATTTATAAATTTTTATTGTATCTCCTTTCCCTCCAGGATTTTAAGCAATCAATCATCCTCCTTAGAAAGTGTGATCAAATCATCTCACAATGTATTTAGAGATGGCCCTGAAGGGCTCAATTTACTTAAATAGTAATGAACAGAACTAAACTATATCTATGGGAATTGAGTTCTTAAGACTGAATATTTATATCTGCTATAAAACAAACACAAATGTGCTTTTCAAAGTAAAGGATAATAGGTAGTCTGAAATCCGGAGAAGGCAATGGCATCCCACTCCAGTACTCTTGCCAGGGATGGAGGAGCCTGGTAGGATGCAGTCCATGGGGTCGCTAGGAATCGGACAGGACTGAGCGACTTCACTTTCACTTTTCACTTTCATGCAGTGGAGATGGAAATGGCAACCCACTCCAGTGTTCTTGCCTGGAGAATCCCGGGGATGGGGCAGCCTGGTGGGCTGTGGTCTATGGGGTCGCACAGAGTCGGACACGACTGAAGCAACTTAGCAGCAGCAGCAGTCTGAAATCATTTTTATTTTTTCTAGGATTTCTATTATTCCAGGACTCATGCAATAAGTATTTTTATTTTGTTTTGTTTGAGTGATCTGAGTGAACAATTACATATTCAAAGAGAAAAGGAATAAAATGAAGAAATGAAGAGAAATTTGGTTGGACACCTAGACCCCTGTAATAGAAGAGGACCATTTCTCCATGAATTTCGAAGATGCTAATGCCACAAAGAGTCATATCAGCATCACACTTCTATTATGGAGCATGTGATAAAACAGAGTTTTTCTTTTGTCAAAAATGTAGAGTTGTAAGGCTATGGTGTATAGAGAAAGCACTTCACTGACTTGTAATTTTATGGAATTTTGCATTGTTTTTTATAAAGTGACACAAAGTTGGTTCCATAAGCCATGACAAAAGCAGTATCTGCTTATGCTTAAGATGTAAAACAAAACTATGACCATAAATACATTGTAATCACCCCAAAATTCCAAGCAATGAAAAACACTAATATTTTGCCAATGTTTGCTACTTACCAATCTTACAACTGGCGTGCTGCTATTCATGGGGTGGCAAAGAGTCGGACACGACTGAGAGACTGAACTGAACTGAACGGAACTAAATCTTACAACTAGGATTTGGATAATTAAGTAAAATTCAAAATTTAAAGAAACTGTCCATCTTTGATGAGTAGAGGGCTTCTTTTTCCCTTCATAGACAAAACCACAAGAGGAAAACCTAGAGAAACATTGATTTTAAATAATATAACTTTAGATTGATTTGATATCTCAAGAGATATTGTTTTGGCCCTTGAATCCTTGTGGATGAGAATGTTCCACATTATGATAAATAATTAGTTTTTTTTTTTTTCCAAATGGTTTCTTTGCATTTGATGGGCCATCATTCCATAAGACTTTTTACTTAGCCCAAAATTAAATTCCCAGTTAAATAACTATGACACTCTTGGTTTAAAAATTCCTTGTTGGAATGATTTCATTGTACTGTATTGGGTTTTGTTTTCTTTGATTTCTTCTTTAAATTCAAGGTGAAAAATGTGGGCTTTAAACCCCAAAAGAATAATTCTCTGGTGAGGTTCATTGTCTCTTTGATGACTCTTGCACTGTCTGGTGATTAGGGTCATCACAAAGAGAAGTTCTGGGGCTTCTTTGCTCTGGGAATGATTTGAGACTTACTTCTAGATAAACAGCTTGCTAATTAAGCTTCTCCCTTTTGGGACCTAGCAGACTGCAGACTCCTAGTCCAGAATGGATGATCTCTCACTTGGTCTGATTCAGAGACTTTCTCTCTTTTCAGAGATTTCTGCCTTTGTATCTTTTATCCTTTTCTTGTTGTTCAGTTGCTCAGTCATATCGGACTCTTTGTGACCCCATCCCCATAGCATGTCAGGTTTCCCTGTTCTTCATCATTTCCTGGAGCTTGCTCAAACTTACATCCATTAAGTTGGTGATGCCATCCAACCATTTTGTCCTCTGTCATCCCCTCCTCCTCCTGCCTTCAGTCTTTTCCAGCATCAGGGTCTTTTCCAGTGGGTCAGCTCTTCACATCATGTGGCCAAAGAATTGGAGCTTCAGCTTCAGCATCAGACCTTCAAAAGAATATGCAGGGTTGATTTCCTTTAGGATTGACTGGTTGGATCTCCTTGAAGTCCAAAGGACTCTCAAGAGTCTTCTCCAATACCGCAGGTCAAAAGCATCAATTCTTCAGCATTCAGCCTTCTTTCTGGTCCAACTCTCACATCCATACATGACTACCAGAAAAACCATAGCTTTGCATAAATGGACCTTTGTCAGCGAAGTAATGTCTTTGCTTTTCAATATATAGACAGCTTACCCTTTCAAATTATAATGTAATTGTATATTTATTTACATGAAAACAGAAACGTGAATGAAATAATTGGGATAGAGAGCGACCATATACACAATTTAAATATATATTGTCATTAAAGTTAAAGATATATGAACGTTGAATCTGAATGAACTCCAACAATATTTCTCAGCTCCTAAATCTGTGTTGCAATGACTGGTATTGCAAAAAAAATTAAAGCAGTTTAAATCTTTGCTGTATTTAAAACTTTAGTATAGCACATAACATAAAATTTTACTTATAACACATGTGCACACACCCACATGCACATACCAATTCTTAAAATCTTACTCCATAAACAACAAAAACAAGAAATAACTTGATTAAAAAGAGTGTAAAGGGCTCATATGGACATTCTACAAAGAAAACACAACAAGCATATAAAAAGACGGTCAATATCACTAATCATTAGGGAAATTCCAATCAAATTCACCAAAAGATATCACCTCACAACCAAAGGAAAAAAGAAAAGAAGTGTGGAGAAAATGGAATCATTGTGCATTGTTGGTGGGAATTCTAAAATGGTATAACCACAATGGAAAAATCAGTACCGAGATTCTTCAAAAAATTTAAAAATAAAATTACTGTATAATTCAGCAATTCTACTTCTGAGAATACACCTCAAAGGATCCTGAATATTCATATTTATAGAATGTTAACAGCAACATTATTCAAAATAGGTAGCAGGTGGAAGTTAAATGTCCATTGATGATGAATGGATAGTCAAAATGTGATGCATACATACATGGAACATTACTCAAACTTTAAAAGGGAAAGGGAGTTGACACAGATGGATGCTTCTAGATGGATGAAACTTGAGATTGTGTTAAATGATTTAAGAAGCCACAAAAGACAAATAATGTAGGAATCAAATTATATGAAGTTTTTGTAGTAGTGAAATGATAGAAAAAGAAGGTAGAATTGTGGTTGCCAGGGGCTGGGGAAGGGGAAGATAGGTAGCTGTTTAATGGATATAGAGTTTCCTTTGGCTATATGAAAAAGTTGCAAAGTTTGGTTGCACAATTGCATGAATATACTTAACACTACTGAATTGTATACTTAAAATGGTTAAGGTGGTAAATTTAAGTTTTGTATTGCTTTTTCACTGTTTAAAATGAGGCTCATTTGTTATGGACATGTACACACTGCTCTATTTAAAATGGATAATCTTTTTTTTAATATAAATTTATTTTTTTATTTTACTTTACAATACTGTGTTTGTTTTGCCGTACATCAACATGAATCTGCCACGGCTGTACACGTGTTCCCAATCCTGAACCTCCCTCCCACCTCCCTCCCCATACCATCTCTCTGGGTCATCCCAGTGCACCAGCCCCAATCATCCCGTATCCTGCATCGAACCTAGACTGGTGATTTCTTTATATGATATTATACAGTAAGCCAGAAAGAAAAACACCAATACAGTATACTAACACATATATATGGAATTTAGAAAGATGGTAACGATAACTCTGTATGCGAGACAGCAAAAGAGACACAGATGTGTAGAACAGTCTTTTGGACTCTGTGGGAGAGGGAGAGGGTGGGATGATTTATTTGGGAGAATGGATTGAAACATGTATAATAAATATAAATTTATTTATTTAAAAAATAAAATGGATAATCTACTGTATAGCACAGGGAACTCTGCTCAAAGTTATGTGGTAGCCTGTATGGGAGGGAAATTTGGAGGAGAATGGATACATGTATATGTATGGCTGAGTCCCTTCTCTGTTCACCTGAAACTATCACAACATTGTTAATCAGCTATAATCCAATATAAAATAAATAAATAAAAAGAGCCTCCTTATCTGGCTCTCACATATCCTGGAATTTTTGAGTTTGCTAGTTCTCTTCTTTTTCTTATAACTTCATCTACTCTTGAACCCACTCAAATTACTGTTAAATTGTTGAATACCTCAGTTTGCTGTGGGCAGAGAAGAGTCTGAGAAATGCAACTTTAGGTAGGCTTCAGGGAGTCTGCCTGGAGTTATCATTTGTGTCCTTACTCCTTACCAGACAGAGTGTAATTCAATTGCTTTACATGTTATATCTTGTTTATCTACAAAAAATGCTGAGATCGCTTTACAGAAGGTGAAACAAGGCTTAGGGATATTGGGTAGATTTCTGTAAATTATAGTTTGTGCATAGAATTAAGATTCCATCTCAAATCTTCATGCAGCTCTACTCAATATAGCATTTTTGCCAAAATTTTGAAAATAAACATATGACCTTCTACATACACACACCAAAACCTCAGCTTTTTTTCCTTTCAATATCTCTGACATATGAGTGTTAGTCACTCAGTCGTTTCTGACTCTTCAATCCCATGGACTGTAGCCTGCTAGTCTCCTCTGTCCATGGAATTCTCCAGGCAAGAATACTGGAATGGGTTGCCATTCTCTTCTCCAGATGTATGAGAGTATTCCCATATTATTTCTTATTTCTATCTTCAAACCCTGCAAACACCCCTCCTGTTTTTATCCCTTCTTTTTCTTCTACAAGTAAACTTACCAGTAAACAATTAAACTTCTATAAGTTACTCCATGTCTTTTCTACTTTTTATTTATTTATCTTTCCTAGCCCTAACTCTGAACACACTTTTATAGACCAAGGTCAATTCAGTAGTGTTTATTTCCTAATCAAAGGCATGTTTATCTTTTTTTATTAATACAGCCTGTACAGGTTTTTCAAGTAGGTCATCATGCTCCAAAGTATTAAAGATAATCAAAGATAAATAGGGTGGTAGAATCATTAACATTTTTTACAAGTTTCTTAAAATAATTTTGGGTATTTATAGATTGAGGTCAGGAGGAGAAGGGGATGGCAGAGAATGAGATGGTTGGATGGCATCACCGACTCAATGAACATCAGTTTGGGTAAACTCCGGGAGTTAGTGATGGATAGGGAGGCCTGGTGTGCTGCGGTTCATGGGGTCGCAAAGAGTAGGACATGACTGAGCAACTGATAGATTTATTTGGCTGTGCTGGGTCTTCATGGCTGCTCCAGCTTTTCTCTCATCATGGCTAGCAGGGGCTACTCTCTAATTGCAGTGGTCAGGCTTCCCAAGATGGTGGCTTCTCTTGTTGCAGAGCATGAGCCCTAGGGAATGTGGGCTTGAGTAGCTGTGGTGCATGGGCTCAGTAGTTGTGACTCCTGGGCTCAAGAGCACTGACTCAGTAGCTGTGGTGCACAGACTTGGTTGCCTCACACCACGTGGAATCACTGGACCAGGGATCCAACCTTGTGTCTCCTGCATTGGCAGGCAGATTCTTTACCACTGAGCTACCAGAGAAGCCCTAGAATTATCAACTTTTACATTTATTTTTAGGGGCTTCCCTGGTGGCTCAGAGAGTAAAGCATCTGCCCACAATGCGGGAGACCTGGGTTTGATCCCTGGGTTGGAAGGATCCCCTGCAGAAGAAAATGGTCACCCACTCCAGTATTCTTGCCTGGAGAATCCCATGGATGGAGGAGCCTTGTAGGCTACAGTCCACAGTGTCGCAAAGAGTCGGACATGACTGAGTGACTTCACTTCACTTCACCAGGGAAGTCCTAGAATTATCAACTTTTACATCTTTTTAGCATTAGTTAGATGTGCAACAAAAATAATGTTTACATTTTAAATAGAAATTCTAGATGTACTTGGAATAATGTAACTACCTCAGTGCTCCTTAAACCCTGAAATCTGATGATCAGAAATTTTAGGGCCACAAGTTCTAAAGAGAACAAATTCCAGTTCCTTCGGAGTAAACTCCATAATTTTGGGCAAATAAAGTTCTCAGATCCTAACGTTCCTTATCCGTAGAAGACTTCATAAGAGTTTTAAAAGGTTTAAATAAGACTGTCAAGTACTCTTTTCCTTTCGGATAAACTCTAAGTTTGAGCAGAGGGGCTATAATTAACCACTCTGCCCTCCTTAAACTTTCTGACTCTTGGAAAATAATTAATGCCCTGCCTGATATGATTGGGACTCAATATTTGTGCAAATAAATGGATCCATGTATACATAAATAAGCAAGTTAATGAATGTATTCAATAAAAACTTTGAAATCTATCCCCCCAAATACTTGTTGAATATTCTAGGCATTTAAACATTTGAACAGATATCAAGTACTAAAAGACACACACTTCAAGTTATAGCTAAAAGTTCTTTGACTTATCAGCATGTTTCCTACCACTTCTCCCCTAACAACAGGGCTTTATCTCCCCTACACTTTGGAGGACTTTCAATCTCTATCCCATTGCACCCTGTACCCTGGCCATAGAGATGGGCAGGTGATTCAGCCAAGGAAATCAGATTTGAATCTGGAGCTGAGGCTCCCAGAAACAATGAGCAGCTGAGGCTGAATCACCTGACAGCAGGGCCCTGAGGATGTGCCACCTGTTCTTACTGCTGAGGAGCTGCCCTAGTTCTAGCCTTCCATGAGCCTAGTTTTTCATCAGTTCATTCATTTTCTGAGCTGACCCAGTTACTAGTCCTTGCAATAAATCAATCTTATTGACACAAATAGTAAAGCAGTTATTTGATTAAAACAATGCATACACATGAAGAAACAGTAAATATATAAATGTACCTATAAATATGTGATATATGTGCCAAATGGGGTCACAAAGAGTCCTACATGATAGAGCGACTGAACTGAACTGAACTGAATATCATTCCACTGAAGTATATTTTACAAAACTTATCATAAAAGATTTTCTGTTTAATCAGTTTCCTCCTCTCTCTCTCTTTCTGTCCATTGCTAAGGGCTGATTATATTAATTGCTCCCTTGTTTAATAAGGTCCCTGACTTGTGGGACTAGTACCCAAAGGAAGACCAAGGTTACTAAAGCTTGTTCGAGAATCATTGCAGTTCCTAGAGTCAGAGAAGAAATTACTATAAGAAAGAAAAGCACACTGAGATTTTTGACGTTCTATTTGAAAGTAATCAGAAAACAGAACTCTGGAGGTCTACCCGCAGACTGCAAAATCTGATGGGAATTCAGCAGGACAGGACTGCTTCCTTCTCCTGCAGAAGGAGAGAAAAGCAACATTCAACTCAATAGCACCAGCCAATTATGCTGCCTTGTAAGTGCCCAAATTTTATCCTTCATTTAAAAAATTACTCAGCCATTAAAAAGAATACATTTGAATCAGTTCTAATGAGGTGGATGAAACTGGGGCCTATTATACAGAGCGAAGTAAGCCAGAAGGAAAAACACCAATACAGTATACTAACACATATATATGGAATTTTAAAAGATGGTAACAATAACCCTGTATGCGAGACAGCAAAAGAGACACAGATATATAAAACAGTATTTTGGACTCTGGGAGAGGGAGAGGGTGGGATGATTTGGGAGAATAGCATTGAAACATGTATAATATCATATATGAAACGAATTGCCAGTCCAGGTTCGATGCATGATACTGGACGCTTGGGGTTGGTGCACTGGGACAACCCAGAGGGATGGTACGGGGAGGGAGGAGGGAGGGGGGTTCAGGATGGGGAACATGTGTATACCTGTGGCAGATTCGTGTTGATGTATGGCAAAACCAATACAATACTGTAAAGTAATTAACCTCCAATTAAAATAAATAAATTTATATTTAAAAAAACAGTAATTTGACTCTCATGCTCTCCTTCTCAGTGTAATCACCAACATAAAAGTAAAGCAAAAATAAAAATAGAGCTAGAGCTAGATAGGGTCTTAGAATTCATGGGTTGATTTATGATTTGAAGACCTCACTGTGTTGGAAAAGTTAAAACAAGTTGAAAAAGATATGAGAAATATTTAAAAGATGAAAATTAGAAAGGAGCCTCTACCATGCCTACCTCAGGGCTGTCTGCTGCCATAAAGTTGTTGCTTAGCTTCTCTGTCATGTCTGACTCTTTGTGACCCCATGGACTGTAGCCCTCTAGGCTCCTCTGTCCATGGGATTCCCAGGCAAGAATACAAGAGTGGGTTGCCATTTCCTTCTTCAGGGAATCTTCTCAATCCAAGGATTGAACTCACTTCTCCTGCACTGCAGGCAGATTCTACACCACTGAGTCATGGGGGAAGCACTTACTAGACCCTCAATATTCTTGGCAGAATTTCTTATTCTTATTTTCAACATCATCTTTATATTTAAACAGAGGTGGTGGTGGTGGTTGTTCAGTTGCTAAGTCGTGTCAGACTCTTTGCCATCCCATGGAATGCAGCATTCTTGGCTCCTCTGTCTTCTACTAACTCCCAGAGTTTGCTCAAATCCAAGCCTATTGAGTTGGTCATGCTATCTAACCATCTCATACGTTGCCCACCGCCTTATCCTTTTGCCTTCAATCTTTCCCAGCATCAGGGTCTTTTCCAAGGAGTCAGCTCTTCATTCAGGTGCCAAAGAATTGGACCTTCAGATTAGCAACAGTCCTTCCAATGAATATTCAGGGTTGATTTCCTTTAGGAGTGAATGGTAATGAATGTATCAGTATTGTGTCTGTCACAGTCAGCCTCCACATTCATGCTTTCTGGTCTTTTGTCTCCCTTAGACCTTCCTCCCAGGAACATGAGGAACCACACAGAGCTGAATGAGTTCATCCTACTGGGAATACCTCAGACAGAGGGACTGGAGACTGTGCTCCTTCTCATCTTCTCATTTGTTTACCCCTTGACCTTGCTGGGAAATTTGCTCATCCTTCTAGCAATTGTCTCCTCCTCAACCCTTCACACTCCCATGTACTTCTTCTTGGGACTCCTATCGGTTTTGGACATGCTGTTCCCCTCTGTCACCTGTCCCAAGATGCTATTCTATCTCTCTGGCCAGAGCCGAGCCATATCTTATAAGGGATGTGCTGTTCAGCTCTTCTTCTATCATTTCCTGGGTTCTACGGAAGGCTGCCTCTATTCTGTGATGGCTTATGATCGCTTTGTTGCCATCTGTCACCCACTGAGGTATATGCTCATCATGAGACCTGGAGTCTGTGTTGGTTTGGTCTTGGCTGCCTGGTTGCTAAGTTATCTTCATGCCACCGTCCTGATAGCTTTTGTCTTTCAGTTACCCTACTGTGGCCCCAATAGAGTGGACCACTTCTTCTGTGACATTCCTGTTGTCTTACCCCTGGCTTGTGCTGATAGCTCCCTGGCCCAGAGAGTGAGTTCCACTAATGTTGCCTTTCTGGTTTTAATGTTTTGGTTGTGTGTTTGTGTCTCCTACACATGCATTGGAATTGCCATTTTGAGGATCCGTTCAGCAGAGGGCAGGCAGAAAGCTTTCTCTACCTGCAGTGCCCACCTCACTGCCATTCTTTGTGCCTTTGGACCTGTAATCATTGTCTATCTGCAGCCCACACCCAACCCCTTGCTAGGTGCCACAGTGCAAATATTAAATAATACTGTCTCACCCATGCTGAACTCTTTAATCTATTCCTTAAGGAACAAGGAAGTGAAAAGATCCCTAAAAATGGTTTTCTACAATGTAGTATTTACTGCTCTGAAATAAATTGTGAATTTTGTAAAGGATCTTAGAAACTTCTTGTCTTTTAACATCATTCTCTACTTCTTTTCAAAACAATTTTTATTCCAATATAGTTGCTTTACAATGTGTTAGTTTCTTCTGCACCATAAAATGAATCAGCCATACCCAACCATATATCCCTTCTTGTTAGTTCCTTCCCATTTATGTCACCACAAAGCATTGAGTAGAGTTCCCTATGCTACCCAGGAGATTCTCACTAGTTATCTATCTTACATATAGTATCAATAGTGTATATATGTCAGTCCCAATCTCCTATTTCATCCCCTGCTTTCAGGCTCAATATCCATACTTCTATTCTCTACTCAATAGACATATTTCTATTCTCTTCTATTCTCTGTGTCTCCATTTCTGTTTTGCAAATAAGATCATCTATTTCTTTTTTTGTTGTTGTTTTTATTTGTTTAACTTTTATTTTGTATTACTAACTAGAGCATAGCCAGTTAGAAATGGTGTGATGGTTTCAGGTGAACAGCAAAGGGACTCAGCCATGCATATACATGTATCATTCTCTTCTAAACTTCCCTTCCTTTTAAATGATAGATAATAGAAAATGCTTTTTCTACAGCATTAGATTTTTGTTTACCTAATAAGGCTTCCTATCATTGTGTGTAAACCCTAGAGCCCCAATAGTAACTCTATAACTAATACTATCCTTGGTACCTTAACCCTAGGAAAGAAGTCCAAGAGGCATACCAAGGAGCTGGAGACAGGTTCCTTGTCCTTAGAATGGGCAGTCAGTGTTGCCTGGCTGCTCATAGTGAGAAACTGTGACAATCCAAGAAGGATCTTTAACAGCCATCTCTGTGCCAAACCACTCTTCATTCCTTTTTTTTTTTTTTCCTCCATTTAGGATGTAATTATTCCCCTTTTCTGGCTATAAACATTTCACTTCCTCCATGTCGCTAATAGTTTTTATTACCATTGACAGAACATGATCTGTTTTCCAGGCTCTGTGATGAATGTTGCACAGATATCATCTCATGTATTCTTCACATCATGATCACCCCAATAAAGTAGTTTTCATTTTGTAAACAGAACTTTGAAGATTAGAGACTTCAGATGAACCCAAGGTTGCGCATTAAGTTGAAAACCAGGCCTGAAGCTCAGGTCTTGTTAATTACATAGCTCTCACCCCATGACTGCCCTAAAGGACTTACTTGGCAATTTACTCGCCCTCATTACCGCTCTCCAGGGTTCATGATACTCAGAGAGTGTTCAGTAAATAACTGGTAAAGCATGCACAGACACAGGTCGTGTTTACATATTGACTTTATTATTATCTTCACTAATTCTGTGCCACTAATTCTGTACCTCTCTGTACATGGTGGCACTGAGTTATAGCAATAAGTACCTTGCCATTCATAACACATGCTTAGTTATGGTAAAGCCAAGTCTAGTCCCAGACCTCAGCTCCTACTGCCCCTTTTTCCTACTCTACCATACTGACAACATCCCAGGTTACTCTCTAATGTAAAAGGATTAGGGAAGCCCTCCTGTCCAGGTTGTTTGAAGAGAAGATGTCTTGATTACTGAGTTCAATTACCATACTTATCTGGTTCTCCCACCAAGTTACAGCTTCCAACTTAGTCCCCAACAATATTTCAGTTGATAATTATTTCTCAGTTTTCTCCAGAATCCATGGAGAAAGAGGGGGTAATATTTGCTGAAGATCCCACAGACACATCAGCTCTTAGTTTTTATAACATTTTAGTGATTTGTAGTCTCTGTATTCCACTTTTACTCTCAAAAGTTTCCAAGCTATTTGAAACCATTAAAACAAAAAAGTAAAAATTTTGAATAAAATAAATTGCTGCCATTACAAAAGGCCTGAGACAAAAGAACAAAATGAAGTTCACTTAAGCATAGATAAATATGATAGTTCTATGGCCTTCTTAAAATGACTTGCAAAATCTAAGATCACCTAGAATTTTATTCTTGTGCTATGGGAGTGTAACCTAGACAATATGCTGGATTTAAGTAGTATTGGTTCCAATGGCACCCCACTCCAGTACTCTTGACTGGAAAATCCTATGGACAGAGGAGCCTGGTGGACTACAGTCCATGGGGTCATTAGAGTCGGACTGAGCGACTTCACTTTTCACTTTCACGCATTGGAAAAGGAAATGGCAACCCACTCCAGTGTTCTTGCCTGGAGAATCCCAGAGATGGGGGAGCCTGGTGGGCTGCCCTCTATGGGGTCACACAGAGTTGGACACTACTGAAGAGACTTAGCAGCAGCAGTGGCAGCAGTTCTCTATTCACTTAATACTGGACACAGCTGGAAGAACCCATACGCTCTGAGATCTGGTAAAGTCTGGAGACTGATTACAGACAGATACTTTTCACACTAATACTTAAACTTGCTCAGGAGATGGAAAATTCCATAACATTTGTCTTATTCACTGTTATGCCCACAGGACAAGGCCCAGTGACCTAATAAGTATTGAGTTTGTAGAATGAATGAATGAATCGATACCACCTCGCCTTTCAAATTATGATGCAATTGTTTATTTATTTACATGAAAACAGAGTATATGCATATATGCTTATGTGCTCAGTCCTGTCTGACTCTGCAACCTTGTGGACTGTAGCTTGCCAGACTGCTCAATCCATGGGATTTCTCAGGCATGAGTACTGGAGTGGATTGCCATTTCCTTGGCAAAGGGTCTTCCAAACTCAGGGATCATACCCTCATCTCCTGTGTCTCTGGCATTGCAGAGGGATTCTTTACTGCTTGACCCATCAAGGTCAAGTGAAATCAGAAACATGAGTGAAGTAATTGGGATACAAAACAACTACATTAATTTTTAAAATATATTCTCTTTAACGTTGAAGATGTAAGAAAACCAATTCTGAATGAACTCCATCCACTTTTCTTGACTCTTAAATCAGTGTTGTGATGACTGGAATTGCAAAAATAAAATAAATAAACCAGTTTAAATATTTTATGTATCTAAAACTTTAGCATAGCACAAAACATAAAATTTTACTTATATGTGCACACACACACATGCAAACACCAATTATTAAAATCTTACTCCATCATCAACAACAAAAACAACTTGATTAAAAGGAGGGTAAAGATCTGAAATAGACATTCTGCAAAGCAGACAACAAGCATATGAAAAGACGCTTAATATCACTACCATTAGGGAAATGCAAGTCAAGTTCCGAGGAAATGTCACCTACCATCCACTAAAATGGCATTCACTGACAAAAATGGGAAAAGGGGAAAAAAACGGTGAAATTAGAACCATTGTACACTGTGGGAACTATAAAATGGGGCATTCACTATGGAAAATAGTATGGAGATTCCTCAATTAAATTAACATTACCCTATGATTCAGCAATTCTACTTCTAATATACATCCAAAAGCATCCTGAGTATTCATGTTTATAGCATGTTCATAGCAGCATTATTCACAATATGTAAGAGGTGAAAACTATTTTCATCCATTAATAATAGAAGGATAGTCAAAATGTGGTATATACATACATAGAATATTACTCCCACTTTGAAAAGGAAGTAAATTGACATAGTTGGATGCTACTTGATGGATGAACCTTGAGAAGGTTAAGTTAATTGAAATAAGCCACCACAAAAAGACAAATACTGCAGGATTCCAGCTATCTGAGGTTTTTGGAGTGGTTAAATGATAGAAAAAGAAGGTGGGAAGGTGGTTTCAGGGAATGGGGAGGGTAAGATAGGTAGTTTAATGAATATAGAGCTTCCTTTTACAAGATGAAAAAGTTCTGAAGTTTAGTTGCACAACAGCGTGAATATACTTAATACTACTGCACTATATACTTCAAATGGTAAAGATAGTAAATTTTATACTTTGTAATCTTTGTGTGTGTTTGTGTGTGTGTGTGTGTGTGCATGCTCAGTCCTGGTCAACACTTTGCGATGCCATGGACTGGGGCCCTCCAGGCTCCTGGGTCCATAGAATTTCCCAGGGAAATATACTGGAGTGGGTTGCCATTTCCTACTCCAGGGCATCTTCCCAATACAGGGATTGAACCTGCATCTCCTGCATTGGCAGGTGGATGCTTTACCACTGCACCACCTGGGAAGCCCTTTCATATGCTTTATCACTATTTAAAAATAAGGCTCCTTATCTAGTTCTAACATATCCTGTGATTTGTGAGTTTGTTAACTTCTCTCTTTTTTTTTTGTAATTCCATCTACTGTTGAACCTCCCCAATCATGTTTAGTTGTTAAATACCTCAGTTTCTAATACCTTAGATTCAAGGGATTAGATCTGATAGACTGCCTGAAGAATTATGGACAGAGGTTCATAACACTGTATTTGAGTCAGTGATCAAAACCATTCCCAAGAAGAAGAAATGCAAGTAGCAAAATGGTTGTCTGAGTAGGCCTTACAAATAGCTGAGAAAAGGAGAGAAGTGAAAGCCAAAGGAGAAAGGGAAATGTACACCCTTTTGAATCCAGAGTTCCAGAGAATAACAAGAAGAGATAATAAGTTGTTCTTCAATGAGCAATGCAAGGAAGTAGAGGAAAAAAATAGAAAGGGGAAGGCTAGAGAGCTACTGAAACTAATTGGGGATACCAGTTGCAAATTAGTATGTGTTATGTTGTTTATGGGATGTGTTATGTCGTGTTATGTTGTTATGCCTTATGTTGCTGACTATAAAGAAAGCAGAACACCGAAGAATTGATGCTTTTGAACTTTGGTGTTCGATAAGACTTTTGAGAGGCCCTTGAACTTCAAAGAGATCAAACGAGTCAATCCTAAAAGAAACCAGCCCTGAATATTCATAAGAAGGACTGATGCTGAAGCTGAAACTCCAATACTTTGGTCACCTGATGGGAACAACTGACTCATTGGGAAAGACCCTGATGTTGGAAACGATTGAAGCCATGGGAAGAAGCGGAAGACAGAGGGTGAGATGGTTGGATGGCATCACCAACTCGATGGACATGAGTCTGAGCAAGCTCTGGGAGTTGGTGAAGGACAGGGAGGCCTGGTGTACTGCAGTCCATGAGGTCGCAAAGAGTCAGACACGACTGAGCAAATGAACTGAACTGGTGGTGTTTATAAATCATGCCAAAACTAATTTTCAAAGTTCTAATCTCAAAACCTGAGGTTCTATTATCCTCATTCTCATCTTGTTACTCTCCTTTGTTGGTTCCAATCTTCTGGGTGTTCCCAGGAGATACTTGAGAGGGAGGTTTACCTGATTAGGGATCCTTAGTGGCTTAAATGGCAAAGAATCTGCCTGCAATGCGGGACAGCCGGGTTCAATCCTTGGGTCAGGAGGATCCACTGGAGAAGGGAATGGCAACCCACTCCAGTATTCTTGCTTGGAGAATTCCATGGGCAGAGGAGCCTGGTGGGCTACAGTCCATGACATCGCAAAGAGTCGGACATGACTAAGTGACTAACACGTTCACTTTCACTTTCACTTCATTTTACCTGATTACTGGAATCTAAGTCCAGTTCTCAATGTACATCCAGGTACAGAACCATAAATGCAAAAATGAAGTTCCGTCCTGATGTTATCAGATTAGGCTAAAGCAGGACGTTAATCCACATACATTCCCAATAGCATTTCTCTGACCTTGTTACTATCTTTTCCCCTTTTCCTGACCAATGATCTCAAAGTTCTATAGTTCAAGCATCTTCCTTATTTGGCTCCCTTAATGTATTCTAGATCCGCCAGCCACTCTCCCCATGATAGCCAGAATTTTCTCTTCATATGTCCTCTCTCCCCTAAATACTCAAGCACGTTGCTACTGAAAACCCTCTTAACTTTTCTTAAACCTCCTAATATGGAGATCAAAATCTTGACAGTGACCAAATGGACCTTAGTAATCACGTGTTTTAGGGCCTCTCCAGTTTTATCTCACAGTTCTTTTCCTCTCTTTCTCAAGTTTATCAACTGTGCTGTGCTCTCTTTCAGATCCTGTGCACTTGTTGTTGCCACTGCCTAGAATGCTTTCTCCCTTCCCTTCCCTACACTCTTAACCTCTCTTTGGATCTCAACTCAGATAACAGTTTCTCAGAGAAGGTCCCCTGGACCTTCAAGGAACACTACCTAGTTCTTCACATAACAATAATAACAGATATTAATGTGGATACTTCTCATTGGAAAAGATTGAGAGCAGGAGGAGAAGGTGGGGGACAGAGAATGAGATGGTTGGATGGTATCATCGACTCAATGAACATAAGTTTGAGCAAACTCCAGGAGATAGTAAAGGACAGGGATGCCTGGAATGATGCAGTCCATGGGGTCACAAAGAGTCAGACACAACTGAGCAACTGAACAACAAATATTTATACACATGAAAGAGAAACATAATTTCTTTGAATACAAACACTCTCCCATTATAACTTTTGATACATTGAACTCTTCTTTCTAGCATTTACTGCATTAAATAATTATAACTTGCATGCATGATCATTTGATTAATGCCTTTCTGGGTCTAGACTGCAAGCTCTATGAGAGTTGAGACCATGACAATTTTCTCCTCATCAGAGCATAGCAATTTTGTACATCACAGCAGCTGTGAATAAATCTGGGAGAAATGAAACTGCTAATTTGTTCACATCACTTTCTCCTCTGTCAGCCTTTTATTGTCTTTTCTTAGCTTCCTATCTAGTTTAGATTCTTTTGACCATTATTATAATTAGTTTTAAATCACTCAAATCCTCCTCTCCATCATGTCTTCCTGCCAAGTCTTTGGTTCACCCACGTGCATACTCCATTCCTCCACCTGTTCTGTTAAGCTTTCCTGGAGAAAAACCACAAGTCAAGCAGCAATAAATTCATCATCACCTACTTCAAGTGATGCTGCACTCTTAGGACTTTTCTTCATTAGGATTGTGCTCATGGTCTATTGGAATGAGTGTTGACATGGAATTGGTACCTGGACTTCTACTCAACTCCTGGGGTCTGAATCATAAGGAACAAAAGCAGGATTCACCAGCAAACTGAGGACTGAAAGATCAGTAAGATCTCAGTATCTCCCACCACAGGACCCCTTGGTAAGTCAAGTGGAAACTGAGCCTGGGAAGACTCTTCCTCTTTACTGGCTGATTTGGTGATAGTCAGGCTTCCCAGGTAGTTCTAGTGGTAAAGAACCCATTTGCCAATGCAGGAGACTTAAGAGCCGCGAGCTCAATCCCTGGGTTGGGAAGATCCCCTGGAGGAAGACATGGCAACCCACACCAGTATTTTTGCCTGGAGAATCTCATGGACAGAGAAGCCTGGATGGCTCTAGTCCATAGGGTCACAAAGAGTCGGACACAACTGAAGTGACTTAGTACACATGCAAGACAGCCCAGGATCTGCCCGAATTATCGTCTCCTCACCCCCACCCCCATCATAGGAGGGAAAGCTGAAATAACGAGCACAAGGGAGAATGGCTTGCTTCTCCTACTAACGTTTCTGATTCTTCAGACTCTCTCTGCGCCATACTGAGAATCCAGGTCAGTATGTCATTCTACCATTTAGTTTTCTGCATGACCTTTCCTAAAAACACAGTGATGCATGCCTTGCAAGCCATTTGGAACAAATGTTCAGTTCAGTTCAGTTTAGTGTTTGTATTTAGTGTTATGTATTGAGACGTTCCTATGTTGGGTGCATCAGTTCAGTTCAGTTCAGTCACTCGTGTCCGACTTTTTGTGACCCCATGAATCGCAGAACGCCAGGCCTCCCTGTCCATCATCAACTCCCAGAGTTCACCCAGACTCATGTCCATCAAGTCAGTGATGCCATCCAGCCATCTCATCCTCTGTCGTCCCCTTCTCCTCCTGCCCCCAATCCCACCCAGCATCAGAGTCTTTTCCAATGAGTCAACTCCTCGCATGAGGTGGCCAAAGTATTGAAGTTTAAGCTTTAGCATCATTCTTTCCAAATGAATCCCAGGGCTGATCTCCTTCAGAATGGACTGGTTGGATCTCCTTGCCATCCAAGGGACTTTCAAGAGTCTTCTCCAACACCACAGTTTGAAAGCATCAATTCTTCAGCGCTCAGCTTTCTTCGCTGTCCAACTCTCACATCCATACATGACCACTGGAAAAAACATAGCCTTGACTAGACGGACTTTTGTTGGCAAAGTAATGTCTCTGCTTTTCAACATGCTATCTAGGTTGGTCATAGCTTTTCTTCCAAGGAGTAGGCGTCTTTTAATTTCATGGCTGCAGTCACCATCTGCAGTGATTTTGGAGCCCCAAAGCATAAACTCTGACACTGTCTCCACTATTCTGCTATCTATTTCCCACGAAGTGATGGGACCAGGTGCCATGATCTTTGTTTTCTGAATGTTGAGCTTTAAGCCAACTTTTTCACTCTCCACTTTCACTTTCTTCAAGAGGCTTTTTAGTTCCTCTTCACTTTCTGCCATAAGGGTGGTGTCATCTGCATATCTGAGGTGATTGATATTTCTCCCGGCAATCGTGATTCCAGCTTGTGCTTCTTCCAGCCCAGCGTTTCTCATGATGTACTCTGCATATAAGTTAAATAAGCAGGGTGACAATATACAGCCTCGACATACTCCTTTTCCTATTTGAAACCAGTCTGTTGTTCCATGTCCAGTTCTAACTGTTGCTTCCTGACCTGCATATAGGTTTCTCAAGAGGCAAGTCAGGTGGCCTGGTATTCCCATCTCTTTCAGAATTTTCCAGTTTATTGTGATCCACACAGTCAAAGGCTTTGGCATAGTCAAAAAAGCAGAAGTAGGTGTTTTTCTGGAACTCTCTTGCTTTTTCCATGATCCAGCAGATGTTGGTAATTTGATCTCTGGTTCCTCTGCCTTTTCTAAAACCAGCTTGAACATCTGGAAGTTCACAGCTCACATACTGGTGAAGCCTGGCTTGGAGAATTTTGAGCATTACTTTACTAGAATGTGAGATGAGTGCAATTGTGTGGTAGTTTGAGCATTCTTTGGCATTGCCTTTCTTTGAGTTTGGAAGGAAAACTAACCTTTGCCAGTCCTGTGGCCACTGCTGAGTTTTCCAAATTTGCTGACATATTGAGTGCAGCACTTTCACAGCATCATCTTCAGGATATGAAACAGCTCCACTGGAATTCCATCACCTCCACTAGCTTTGTTCATAGTGATGCTTTCTAAGGCCCACTTGACTTCACATTCCAGGATGTCTGGCTCTAGGTGAGTGATCACACCATCGTGATTATCTTGATCATGAAGATTTTTTTGTACAATTCTTCTGTGTATTCTTGCCACCTCTTCTTAATATCTTCTGCTTCTGTTAGGTCCATACCATTTCTGTCCTTTATTGAGGTCATCTTTGCATGAAATCTTCCCTTGGTATCTCTAATTTTCTTGAAGAGATCTCTAGCCTTTCCCATTCTGTTGTTTTCCTCTATTTCTTTGCATTGATCACTGAGGAAGGCTTTCTTATCTCCCTTGCTATTCTTTGGAACGCTGCATTCAGATGCTTATATCTTTCCTTTTCTCCTTTGCTTTTTGCCTCTCTTCTTTTCACAGCTATTTGTAAGGCCTCCTCAGACAGCCTTTTTGGTTTTTTGCATTTCTTTTCCATGGGGATGTTCTTCATCCCTGTCTCTTGTACAATGTCATGAACCTCTGTCCATAATTCATCAGGCACTCTGTCTATCAGATCTAGTCCCTTAAATCTATTTCTCACTTCCACTGTAAAATCAATCATAAGGGATTTGATTTAGGTCATACCTGGTCTAGTGGTTTTCCCTACTTTCTTCAATCTAAGTCTGAATTTGGCAATAAGAAGTTCATGATCTGAGCCACAATCAGCTCCTGGTCTTGTTTTTGTTGACTGTATAGAGCTTCTCCACTTTGGCTGCAAAGAATATAATCAATCTGATTTCTCTATTGAGCATCTGGTGATGTCCATGTGTAGAGTCTTCTCTTGTGTTGTTGGAAGAGGATGTTTGCTATGATCAGTACATTTTCTTGGCAAAACTCTATTAGTCTTTGACCTACTTCATTCTGTATTCTAAGGGCCAATTTGCCTGTTACTCCAGATGTTTCTTGACTTCTTACTTTTGCATTCCAGTCCCCTATAATGAAAAGGACATCTATTGGGGGTGTTAGTTCTAAAAGCTCTTATAGGTCTTCATAGAACTGTTCAGCTTCAGTGTCTTCAGTCTTACTGGTTGGAGCATGGACTTAGATTACTGTGATATTGAATGGTTTGCCTTGGAAATGAACAGAGATCATTCTGTTGTTTTTGAGACTGCATCCAAGTACTGCATTTCAGACTCATTTGTTGACTATGATGGCTACTCCGTTTCTTCTAAGGGATTCCTGCCTGCAATAGTAAATATAATGGTCATCTGAGTTAAATTCACCCATTCCAGTCCATTTTAGTTCGCCAATTCCTAGAATGTCGACATTCACTCTTGCCATCTCCTGTTCAATCACTTCCAATTTACCTTGATTCATGGACCTGACATTCCAGGTTCCTATACAATATTGCTCTTACAGCATCGGACTTTGCTTCTATCACCAGTCACATCCACAAGTGGGTATTGTTTTTGCTTTGACTCCATCCCTTCATTCTTTCTGGAGTTATTTCTCCACTGATCTCCAGTAGCATATTGGGCACCTACTGACCTAGGGAGTTCCTCTTTCAGTATCTTATCATTTTGCCTTTTCATACTGTTCATGAGTGCAGTTGGCTGCGATGGCGCACAGAGAGCAGCCGAAAGGAGCTACCCCACATTCGAGGTCAGGAGCAGAAGCCGGGAAGACCCCATGCCTGAGGGACAGTGGCCAAGAAGAGCTACCCCACGTCCGAGATCAGGGGCATTGGCCTGGAGCAGCTACCCCATGTCCAAGAAGCAGAGGCTGCATGGGCGCAGGAGGGCCTAGAGGAGTTATTCCAAGTTCAAGGTCAGGAGGGGTGACGGTGAGGAGATATCTCTCGTCCAATGTAAGGAGCAGTGGCTGTGCTTTGCCGGAGCAGCCATGAAGAGATACCCCATGTACAAGGTAAGAGAAACCCAAGTAAGATGGTAGGTGTTGCAAGAGGGCATCAGAGGGCAAACACACTGAAACCATACTCACAGAAAACTAGTCAATCTAATCACACTAGGACCACAGCCTTGTCTAACTCAATGAAACTAAGCCATGCCCATGGCACCACCCAAGATGGGCGGGTCATGTTGAAGAGGTCTGACAGAATGTGGTCCACTGGAGAAAGGAATGGCAAACCACTTCAGTATTCTTGCCTTGAGAACCCCATGAACAGTATGAACAGTATAAACAAATGTTAGTCTTTAATAAATTAAATTTCCTAAAGGCTGAGATGCTTCTTTGTATAATTGCTTTTAGATGTGCTTCTCATCAATTAAAGAAAATTAAAATGTTGAGTACTTGGCTTTGCTTGGTAAAATGTAAATAAAAAACTAATACTAAAAGCAAAAATAAACAAATGGGACCTAATTAAACATAAAAGCTTCTTCACAACAAAGGAAACTATAAGCAAGGTGAAAAGACAGCCTTCAGAATGGGAGAAAATAATAGCAAATGAAGCAACTCACAAACAACTAATCTCAAAAATATACAAGCAACTCCTGCAGTTCAATTCCAGAAAAATAAACGATCCAATCAAAAAATGGGCCAAAGAACTAAATAGACATTTCTCCAAAGAAGACGTACAGGCGGCTAACAAACACATGAAAAGATGCTCAACATCACTCATTATCAGATAAATTCAAATCAAAACCACAATAAAGTACCATTTCACGCCAATCAGAATGGCTGCAATCCAAAAATCTACAACCAATAAATGCTGGAGAGGGTGTGGAGAAAAGGGAACCCTCTTACATTGTTGGTGGGAATGCAAACCAGTACAGCCACTATGGAGAACAGTGTGGAGATTCCTTAAAAAACTGGAAATAGAACTGCCTTATGACCCAGCAATCCCACTGCTGGGCATACACACCAAGGAAACCAGAATTGAAAGAGACACGTGTACCCCAATGTTCATCACAGCACTGTCTATAATAGCCAGGACATGGAAGCAACCTAGATGTCCATCAGCAGATGAATGGATAAGAAAGCTGTGGTACACAATATAGTATTACTCAGCCATTAAAAAGAATACATTTGAATCAGTTCTAATGAGATGGATGAAACTGGAGCCTATTATACAGAATGAAGTAAGCAGAAAGAAAAATACCAATACAGTATAGCAACGTATATATATGGAATTTAGAAAGATGGTAATGATAACCCTATATGCAAAACAGCAAAAGAGACACAGATGTATAGAACAGTCTTTTGGACTCTGTGCGACAGGGAGAGGGTGGGATGATTTGGGAGAATGGCATTGAAACATGTACAATATCATATATGAAATGAATCACCAGTCTAGGTTCAATGCATGATACTGGATGCTTGGGGCTGGTGCACTGGGATGACCCAGAGGGATGGTACAGGGAGGAAGAAGGGAGGGGGGTTCAGGATGGGGAACACGTGTATACCTGTGGTGGATTCATGTTGATGTATGGCAAAACCAATACAACATTGTAAAGTAATTAACCTCCAATTAAAATAAATAAATTTATATTAAAAATAAAAATAAAATAAAATTTCTATTTATTAAATGTAAATATTTAATATATTCAAGACATGCATAGAATCTACATTTAACACAAATAACTTGGGTATAAGGCTTTGTTTACTCAAAATTAAGAAATTCTATAGAGATGATGGGCAGCATGTCGACTATAGTTAACCATACTGTATTGAATAGTTGAAGTTTCCTAAGACAGTGTCTTAAGTGTTCTCACCAGACACAAAAAAAAGAGAACAAAAAGGAAAGAAAAGAAATATGAAAAAGGAAAGGAATTGGTTACTCTGCGAGGTGATGGTAATGTTAATTATCTGATTGAAGTGATCATTTTACATTGCATACATATATGACAACATCAAGTTGTACACCTAACATACGGACAGTTTTTAACTTTCAAATATATTTTAAGAAGCTGCTTTAAAAAATGGATGACTGGACCCTGGGAGGGCACAGTCCAGGCTGTCCCGCCCCAGATGGCCCATGTGGGGCAGTCCAGAAATTTTTTAAAAAAAAAAAAAAAGGATGACTGAAAGCTGCCTTTACAGGTTCAGCTTCAAGGCCAAGAATTAATGTATTAGTGACCTACTGATTCATGAAATACAATCACAAATCTTAGTGACTTAAAAATAACAATTTATTAGTATAAAAGCAAATTGAAACTTTGATGAAAAATGCAGATAAAATACAACTTGCCATTCATTTTTTGTTGCTTGTGATAATTCTGGAACATTTTTGTACTTTCTAGGGGAAATTTATTTTTTTTTCTTTTTTTTTAATTTTAATTTTTATTTTATTTTACTTTACAATACCGTATTGGTTTTGCCATACATTGACATGAATCCACCATGGGTGTACATGCGTTCCCAAACATGAACCCCCCTCCCACTTCCCTCCCCATAACATCCCTCTGGGTCATCCCCGTGCACCAGCCCCAAGCATGCTGTATCCTGCATCGGACATGGACTGGTGATTCGATTCTTACATGATAGTATACATGTTTCAATGCCATTCTCCCAAATCATCCCCCCTCTCCCTCTCCCAAAAAGAAAACTTATTTATTGAACTCTGCCCTCTTGAGATCTGATAACTATTTATTCTGCACAAAGTATCTTCACTGAATGTAGACTATTTGCGTTTTCAGTTTGACTGTGATGTTGATTTAGCACATGCAACCTTGATTCTGAAACATCTGGCTTGGTTTCTAAAATAGTCCATGACTTATATCTCCTTTGAAAACACTCTTATAGACCAAGGTCAATGTCATGGTGTTTACTTCCTAGTCAAAGGCAGAGTTTTCATTTTTTTAATTTATATAGTCTCTACAGTTTTTTTCAAGTCATTAATCACTAGCTAAAACTTTTAAAGTAATTAAGGATAAATAAGATGGCAGAATTATTAACTTGGACATTCTTTTATTATTAGTCAGATATGAACAAAAATATTAAGCTTACTTTTTATATTGAAATCCAGATATACTTGAAATAATCTAACTACCTAGATGCTCCTTAAATATTGAAACTTTGTGATCAGAAACTAGGGGCAAAAGTCCTAAATAAGAGACCAAATCCTAGTCTCTTTCAGAGTAAACTCCATGATTTTGGGCAAATTAAGTTCTTGGACCCCAACTTTCCTCATCTGTAGAAGGTGTCATCAGAGAATTACAACGTTTAAATAAGACTGTCTATAAACTCTTTTCCTTTCAGATAGACTCTAACTTTCTTGAACAGAGGGACTATGTTTAACCACACAGCCTCAACAACATTTCTGGCTCTCCTGGAAAACAATTAATGCCCTGCCTGATATAATTGGTATCCACTATTTGTGAGATAAATGGATCAGTGTATGTATAAGTAAGCAAGTCAATGAATGTATTCAATGAGGAATTTGAAATCATCATCCCAAATATTTATTGAGTATCCCAGGCATTTATCCAAGAAACTTGAACAGATGCTGAGTACTATAAGACACATATTTCAAGTCACAGCTGAAAGTTCTTTTTGACCTCGGTTTGTTTCTTACCCCTACAGTGAAAGTCGCTCTGTCATGTCTGACTCTTTGAGACTCCATGGACTATACAGTCCATGGAATTCTCAGGCCAGAATACTGGAGTGGGTAGCCTTTCCTTTCTCCAGGGAATCTCCCAACCCAGGGATCAAACCCAGGTCTCCAGCATTGAAGGTGGATTCTTTACCAGCTGAGCCACAGGGAAGCCCAAGAATACTGGAGAGGGTACCCTATCCTTTCTCCAGCGGATCTTCCTGATCCAGGAATTGATCTGGGGTCTCCTGCACTGCAGGTGGAGTCTTTACCAACTTAGCTATCAAGGAAGCCCTTACTCCTGGCAATAGGCCTTTATTTCCCCTACCCTTTGGAGGACTGCCCATCTCTAATCGACTGTACCATGTACCATGGCCACAGACATGGACATGAGATTCAGCAAATTTGAATCTGGATCTGAGGCTCTCAGAAGCAATGGACAGCTGAGGTTGAATCACCTGCTGGCAGGGCCCTGAGGATGCACCACAAGTTCTTAGTGCTGAGGAGCTGCTCTAGTTTCTAGCCTTCCATGAGTTTAGTTTTTCATCAATTGGATTAATTTTCTGAGCTAATCCAATTACTATTTCTTGAATAGATCTATCCTTTTGCCTCAAATAATAAAATAATTCATTAATTAAAGCAACACATACACATGAAAAAGCAGTAAATACATAAATGTACCTATAAATACATGATATATATGCCAAATGAAATTTTAAATTATTATATTATTCCACTGAAGTATATTTTACAAAGGAAATCATAAAAGATTTCACCTTTAATCAGTTTCCTTCACTCTCTTTCTGTCTAGTTACTAAGGTAAAATTATAACAAGCAGTTAATTGCTTCCTTGCCTAATAGGATCTCTGACTAGGGGGATTAATACCCAAAGGAAGACCAAAGTTACTTAAAGCTTGTTTGGGAATTATTACAGTTCCTAGAGTCAAAGAGGTAATTATTGCAAGAGATAAAAGCACATAAAGATTTTTGGCATTCTATTTGCAAGTTATCAGAAAAAAGAATTCTGGAGATCTACCAGCAGACTGCAAGCTGATGGGAGTTTAGCAGGACAGGGCTGCTTCCTTCTCCTGCGAAAGGAGAGAAAACTGACTTTCAGCTCAATAGCACCAGCCAGTTATGTTCCCTCTTTGCCTTGTAAGTGCCCAAATTTTATTCTTTAAAAAAAAAAAAAAAAACCTGACTCTCACCCACTCTCACGTATCATTACCACCAAAATAAAATAAAAACAGAGTTAGAGCTAGATAGGATTTTTGGCAGTAGAATTCATGGATAGATCTATGATTTGAAGACCTCAGTGTTGGAAAAGTTAAAGCAAGTTGGAAAAGATATGAGAAGGGTTCAAAAGATAGAAATTGGAAAGGAACCTCTACTATGTCTACCCCTGGGCCGTCTATTGCCATAAAGTTGTCGTTTAGTGGCTAAGTCATATTTGACTCCTTTGCGACCTGATAGACTATAGCCCACAAGGTTCCTCTGTGTGTAGGATTTTCCCAGCAAGAATACTGGAGTGGGCTGCCATTTCCTCCTCCTGGGGATCTTCCCTACCCAGGCATCCAACCCTCATCTCTTGGTTCTCCTGCATTGCAGGCAGATCCTACACGGCTGAACCACCAAGAAAATATGTACTAGGCCTTCGATGTTCTTGGCAGAATTTCTAACTCTCAATTTTAATGCCATCTTTATGTTTAAACAAATTTTGCTGCTGTTAAGTACCTAAGCATGTCGGACTTTTTGCCACACCATGGACTATAGCATGCCTGGTTCCTCTGTCCTTCACTATCTCCCAGAGTTTGCTCAAATTCATGTTCATTTGTCCATTGACTCAGTAATGCTTTCTAACTATCTCTTCCTCTACCACCCTATTCTCCTTTTTCTTTCAATCTTTCCCAGCATCAGGATCTTTACCAAGGAGTCACCTCTTCAGATCAGGTGGCCAAAGTTTTGGAGATTCAGCTTCAGAAAGAGTCCTTCCAATATTCAGTGTTGATTTCCGTTAGGATTGAGTGATGATGGATGAATGTATTGGTGTTGTGTCTGTCAACAATCAGCTTCCACATTCGAGCTTTCCTGTCTTTGGTCTCCCCTAGACCTTCCTCCCAAGAACATGAGGAACCACACAGAGCTGAGTGAGTTCATCCTACTGGGAATACCTCAGACAGAGGGACTGGAGACTGTGCTCCTTCTCATCTTCTCATTTGTTTACCCCTTGACCTTGCTGGGAAATTTGCTCATCCTTCTAGCAATTGTCTCCTCCTCAACCCTTCACACTCCCATGTACTTCTTCTTGGGACTCCTATCGATTTTGGACATGTTGTTCCCCTCTGTCACCTGTCCCAAGATGCTATTCTATCTCTCTGGCCAGAGCCGAGCCATATCTTATAAGGGATGTGCTGTTCAGCTCTTCTTCTATCATTTCCTGGGTTCTACGGAAGGCTGCCTCTATTCTGTGATGGCTTATGATCGCTTTGTTGCCATCTGTCACCCACTGAGGTATATGCTCATCATGAGACCTGGAGTCTGTGTTGGTTTGGTCACGGCAGCTTGGTTGGTAGGTTGTCTTCAGGCTACCATCCTGACATCCTTTACCTTTCAGTTACCCTACTGTGGCCCCAGTCGGGTGAACCACTTCTTCTGTGACATTCCTGTTGTCTTACCCCTGGCTTGTGCTGATAGCTCCCTGGCCCAGAGAGTGGGTTCCACTAACGTTGGCTTTCTGGCTTTAATGCTTTGGTTGAGTGTTTGTGTCTCCTACACATGCATTGGGATTGCCCTTTTGAGGATCCATTCTGCAGAGGGCAGGCAGAAAGCTTTCTCTACCTGCAGTGCCCACCTCACTGCCATTCTTTGTGCCTTTGGACCTGTAATCATCATCTATCTGCAGCCCACACCCAACCCATTTCTTGGTGCCATGGTGCAAATATTAAATAATATTGTCTCACCCATGCTGAACTCATTAATCTATTCCTTAAGGAACAAGGAGGTGAAAAGCTCATTAAAAAGGATATTCTATAAGGTAGTATTTACTGCTGTGGACTAAATTATGAGTTTTGTGAAGGATTTTAGATTTATTGTCTTTTAACATCATTCTCCTAATTCTTTTGATTATTTTTAAAAAGTTTTATTGGAATATGTGCTTTATAATGTTGTGTTCATTTCTTCTATACAATAAAGCGAATCAGTCATACCCACACATGTATCCCTTCCTTTTTGGATTTCCTTCCCATTTAGGTCACCACAGAGCATTGAGTAGAGTCCCCTGTGTTACACAGTAGGTTCTTATTTTTATCAATCTTATACATAGTATCAATAGTGTATATATGTCAATCTGAATCTCCCAATTCATCCCACCACAGCCTTTCTGGCTTGATATCCATACTTCTGTTCTCTATATCTGTGTTTCTATTTCTGTTTTGCAAGTAAAGTTGTCTATTTCTTTTTTTGTTTCTTTGTTTTGTTTTTTAATTTTTATTTTGTATTGGAGTATAGCCAATTAACAATGTTGTGAGTTTCAGGTGAACAGCAAAGGGATTCAGCTATACATATACATGTATCGTTCTCCTCCAAACTCCCCTTCCTTTTAAATGAATAAAGAGATAGAAAATGCTTCCTCACATTTGTCTTATTCACTGTTGTATCCATAGGACATGGCCGTGACCTACTAAGCACTGTGCATGAGTTTATTAAACAAATGAATGGGTACCACTTAGTGTTTTAAATTATGATGTAATCATATATTTATGTAATGAAAACTTAAACATGATCAAAATAATTGGGATACAGAACAACCACCTACACTAATTTAAATATACATTCTCATTAAAGTTGAAGATATATGAAAACTGATCCTGATGAACTCTAACCACTTTTCTCAACTGAAACCAGTATTGTGATGCTTGGCATTACAAAACAATTAAATCAATTTAAATCCTTCCTGTATCTAAAACTTTCATATATAGCACACAACATAAAATTTTACTTAAAAATATGTGCCACAAATACATGCAAACATCAGTTCTTAAAATCTTACTCTATCAACAGCACAATAATAACAAAAACAAAGAACTTGATTCAAAAAATTGGGCAGGATATCTCAACAGATATTTCTCCAAAGGAGACATACAGGTGGCTAATAAACACATGAAAAGACGCTCAGCATTGTTCATTATTAGGGAAATGTACCTAAAACTACAATGAGATATCACCTAACACTGATCAGAATGGCCATCATCAAAAAAATTTACAAACAATAAATGTTGGAAAGGTTGTGGAGAAAAGGGAACCCTCCTACCCTGTTGGTGGGAATGTAAATTGATACAGACACTATGTATGACAGTATGGAGAGTCCTTAAAAAAAAAAAAAAAAAAAAAAAGGAATAAAACTACCATACAACTCAGCAATCCCACTACTGGTCATTTCCCAGAGGAAACCACAATTGAAAAAGTACATGTTCCCCAATATCATTGCATCACTATTTACAGTAGCTAGGACATGGAAGCAATCTTTATGTCCATCAAGAAACAAATGGGTAAAGAAGCTGTGGTACATATATACAATGGAATATTACTCAGCCATAAATATGCATTTAAGATAGTTCTTATCAGGTGGGTGAACCTAGAGCATGTTATACAGAATGAAATAATTTAAAAAGAGAAAACCAAAGCCATATATTAGCATAGATATATATATATGGAATCTAGAAAGATGACACTGATTAACCTATTTGCAGGGCAGCAATGGAGATGCAGACATAAACAGACTTGTGGACACGAGGGAGGGCAGTAGAGGGTGGGGAAAATGGAGAAAGTAGCATAGAAAGAATATGCTATCATATGTAAAACAGCCAGTGTGAATGTGTTATATGATGCAGGGAGCTCAAACTAGGACTCTGTGACAACCTAGAGGGGTGGGGTGAGGGGGGACATTCAAGAGGGAGGGGACATATATATACCTATGGGCTAATTCAAGTTGATGTATGGCAGAAACCAATACAACAGTTAAAGCTATTATCCTTCAATTAAAAACAAATACATTTAAAAAAAACAAACAATTTTATTAAAAAGGGAGTAGAGGACTTAAAGCATTCTGCAAAGAAAACAAGAAACATACAAACAGATGCATAATATCAGTGCTATTCAGTCAGTTCAGTCGCTCAGTCATGTCTGACACTGTTACCCCATAGACTGCAGCACTCCAGGCTTCTCTGTTCATCACCAGCTCCCATAGATTGCTCAAAGTCATGTCCATCAAGTCATTGATGCCACCCAACCATCTCATTCTCTGTCATCCCCTTCTCCTCCTGCCTTCAGTCTTTCCCAGCATCAGGGTCTTTTCCAGTGAAAAGTCAGGTGGCCAAAGTATTGCAGTGTCAGCCCTTCCAATGACTATTCAGGATTGATTTCCTTTAGGACTGACTGGTTTGATCTTGCAGTCCAAGGGACTCTCAAGATTCTTCTCCAACACCACAGGTCAAAAACATCAATTCTTTGGCGCTCAGCTTTCTTTACGGTCCAAGTCTCACATCCAGACATGGACTTGGAAAAACCATAGCTTTGACTGAATGGACCTTTGTCAGTAATGTGTCTACTTTTTCATGCACTCTCTTGGTTTGTCATAGCTTTTGTTTCAAGGAGCAAGTGTCTTTATTTCATGGCTGCAGTCATCACCTGCAGTGATTTTGGAGCTCCCCAAAATAAAGTCTGTCACTGTGTCCATTGTTTCCCATGTTTTCCTATTTGCTATGAAGTTATGGGACCAGATGCCATAATCTTAGTTTTTTGAATGTTGAATGTTAAGCCAGCTTTTTCACTCTCCTCTTTCACCTTATCAAGAGGCTCTTTAGTTCCTGGTGTCATCTGCATATCTGAGGTTATTGATATTTCTCCCAGCAATCTTGATTCCAGCTTGTGCTTCATCCAGTCTGGCATTTAGCTTGATGTACTCTGCATATAAGTTAAATAAGCAAGGTGACAATATACAGCCTTGACGTACCCCTTCCCCAATTTGGAACCAGTCTACTGTTCCATGTCTGGTTCTTTCTGTTGCTTCTTGACCTGAATACAGGTTTCTCAGGAGGCAGGTAAGATGATCTGGTATTCCCATCTCTTTAAGAATTTTCCACAGCTTTTTTTTATCCACACAGTCAAAGGCTTTAGTGTAGTGAATGAAGCAGAAATAGATATTTTTCTGGAATTCTCTTGCTTTTTCTATGATCCAGTGGGTGTTGGCAATTTGATTTCTGGTTTCTCTGCCTTTTCTAAAACCAGTTTGAACATCTGGAATTTCTCAGTTCATGTACTGTTGAAGACTAGCTTGGAGAATTTTGAGCATTACTTTGCTAGTGTGTGAGATAAGTGCAATTGTGTTGTAGTTTGAACAATCTTTGGCACTGAAAACTCAGCAGTGGCCCCAGGACTGGAAAAGATCAGTTTTAATTCCAATCACTGCCATTACGGAGATGCATATCAAATTCCAAGGAGATGTCACCTAACACCCATTAGAATGGCTTTTTGGGAGGAAAAAAAAAAAAAGGAAAAGAAATGTGGAGAAATTTTGGAACCATGGTGCACTATTGGTGGAAATTATAAAATGGTGCAGCCACTATGGAAAACAGTAAGGAAATTTCTCAATAAATTTAAAAATAACATTACCCAATGATTTGGCAATTATCCTTCTGAGTACACATTCAAAAGTTTCCTGAATATTCATACTTATAGCATGTTCAAAGCAGCATTATTCACAATAGGTAGGAAGTGGAAGTTATTTTTGTCCATTAACTTTAAATGGATAGTCAAAATATAGTATATACATACACAGAATATTATTTCCACTTTAAAAAGAAGGAAATTGCTGAGAACAAGATGGAAGGGGAGTAGGTGGACATGGAGTACATCTCTCTCCATGGAATATACCTTCAGAAACAGAAGTGCATGCAGAACACCAGCTGAGAGCAGACAGGAGTACTTGACCAGTGAAAAAGAAGATAAAGAACCATGCAAAACTAGGTAGGACAAAGGAACTAGGGGGAAAACGGAGTGTTAGTAGGACTGGACTTGCTCTCAGTGGGTGGGGGAAATGAATCAGGAGTCCAATCGTGCAGCGTGGAAGCAGCAGCCATGGAAGCAAGGCGATACTGTTGGGTCACACATAGGGGGTGGAGCCATCACCATAGCCTCTCTCTCTCTACACACCAGAATCAGCAGCTGAACAATAGAGAGGCTAGCCCATCAGACGCCTGACTGCACTGAACTACAGAGTAGGATCCCACCCAGGGAGTCCTTTAAGTGCCTGTTGTACCGATCTACAGAGTAGTACCCCTGTCGGGGGCGGCCCTCTATGTGCCTGACGTGCAAAACAGCAGAGAAAGACCCCAGGCAAGGGAGCCCTCTAAGTGCCTGAACCAGTGGAGCTACAGAGAAAGACTGAGAGGCCTTCTGATCACCAGCTACAAGAGGCTCAAAGAAAGATCCTGATAGGGCCATAACTCCTGCTGTGGAGGCAGTCTATGTCCCTGCACACTTGGAGCCACCAGGATCCCTGCAAGCCAAGCAGCTGCGCCACCTTCATGCTCAACTCTCACTGGTGCAGAGCTGCCACAAGCCAAAAAAAAGTCTTGGGTTTATGTACACAGGGTCACTTCAGTCATGTCCAACTCTTTGCCACCCTGTAGACTGTGGCCTACCAGGCTTCTCTGTCAGAGAGAGGATTTTCCAGGCAAGAATACTGGGGTATATCAGCCAATACTGCTTGCCATACCCTTCTACAGCACCATATTTCCTACTACCCTAGCCACCAACCCCTCTGAGTACCTGGTCCTGCCAGAGCCCCGGCACCCAAGCATCTGCACCACCTCCACACCTGGCCCTCATAGGGACAAAGCCAAGCCCTTCGGGGCAGCCTCAGGAGCTAAACCTCAGTGGACGACCCACCTGCAGAGGTGGAAATAAAACCACAGTTGAAACCCAGAGGTAGTGTGACTAAGGAAGAAGACCCAAAACCTTCCAACCAGCGGTACAAGCTGCAGATTAAATCCACACAATCAACTAGGCAGATTCTGTATCCATAGAATATATAAAAGGTAATTGAGAGCTCCCACAAAAGAAAACACTCTAACTCTGATAGCTGTGGACATTGGAGGCAAGAACACAGAGGAGTAGGACCAGATTAGAATCTGAGCAGCCCCCACAGCAGGCACAGAAATCAGTACAGTGTTGGACGACATCCTAGAGAGGTAAGGTGGACTGTGATTCCCTATGCGGGAAAGGACTCTGACAGCAGTGACTCAAGAAAATTATTTATTATTCTTATTTTTTGACTTGTTCTGTAGATTATTTTGGATCTTTTTCATTTTTTTTTCTTTTTTCCCCCCTCTGTTGTGGTTGTAGATTTTATTAGCACTAAGAAACCCAATTAAGCTTTTGAGCTTTTTTTTTCTTTTCTTTTTCCTCAGTCACATTTTTTACTGTTGTCATAAACTTCTCCCTCTATATTGGGCTTTTGCAGTTCTGTGGACTTTTCCTCTTTTTTTAATTTTAGTTTTTAATATTTTAAGCCTATTATTATTTTTCTACATTTATTCATTTGTTTGCTTTTCCTACTGTTTTTTATCCCTTGCAGTTAATCTTAAACTTATATAAATCTTCTTTATCTACCTTTATTTAACTTTGCATATCTATTCTTTCTTTCTTTCCTTTCTGTCCTTTCCTCTCAACATATTTGTTAGTTTTATCTTCATTGTTTTATTTCCCAATTGGCACCTTGCTTTAGTTATGTTTTCCAGTTTGTGCTTTAATTAGGTTTGTTCTGGTAGATAAAATTTTTGGTTTCATTTGTTCATTGGGACAATCTATTGTACTTAATTTTTGTTGGACTGTTTTGACTTTACTTAGGGGTTATATGCATATGTGTATATTCAGTCACACTTTCTATTGTTGTTATAAACCTCACCTCTACATTGGGCTTTTGCAGTTGTGTGGAGTTTTCCTTTTTTTTCCCTTCTTTCTTTCTTCTTCTGTTTTTTTTTTTTTTCTCTTTTCTATTTTAATTTTTTTAAACCTATTATAATTTTTCTACATTTATTCCTTGGTTTGCCTTTCCTACTGTTCTTTTCTCCTGGCATTTAATCTTTAATGTATATAAACCTTCTTCATCTACCTCTATTTAACTTTGCATATCTATTCTTTCTTTCTTTCTTTTTTTTCTTTCCTTTCCTCTCAACAAGTCTGTTAGTTTGTTTGTTTGTTTTTTTTCAATTGCTTTATTCCTCACCTGGCACCTTGCTTTAGTTTTGTTTCCCAGTTTCTGCTTACTAGGTTTGTTCTTAACTGGTAAATATAATTTTTTATTTTCTTTGTTCAACAGATCAATCTACTGTACTTTATTTTTGTTGGACTGTTTTCACTTTGCTCTTGGGTGTATATGTGTATATTCCATTATTTTAATTATTATTTGCTTGATTTTGTAACTCTCATTGGTCCAGGGTTCATCTTTGGTTTCTCATTTTTGGATATTTGTTTTACTCTCCCTTAATCCCATAACAAACCACTTGTGGAATCTTCATTCCAGACCAGAGATCAAACCCTGAGCCTTTGGAGTAAGAGCACTGACTCCAAGACTCTACACTACCAGAGAACTAGCCCTGCTGCTGCTGCTGCTAAGTCGCTTCAGTTGTGTCTGACTTTGTGCAACCCCATAGATGGCAGCCCACCAGCCTCCCCTGTCCCTAGGATTCACCAGGCAAGAACACTGGAGTGGGTTGCCATTTCCTTCTCCAATGCATGAAAGTGAAAAATGAAAGTGAAGTTGCTCAGTTGTGTCCAACTCAGCAACTCCATGGACTGCAGCCTACCAGGCTTCTCCACCCATGGGATTTTCCAGGCAAGAGTACTGGAGTGTGTTGCCATTGCCTTTTCCAGAGAACTAGCCCTAGGAAGTATCAAATAGTGAGAACTCACACAAAAGAAACCACTTGAATACAAGACCCAGTGTCACCCAACCACCAGTAGTATTCCGTGCAGGACACCTCATCTAAACAACAAACAAAACAAAAATACTACTTCTTTTCCAATTTGGATTCCTTTTATTTCTTTTTCTGCTCTGATTGCCATGGCCAAAACTTGCAGAACTATGTTGAATAGTAGCAGTGAAAGTGGGCACCCTTGTCTTGTTCCTGACTTTAAGGGAAATGCTTTCAATTTTTCACCATTGAGGATAATGTTTGCTGTGGGTTTGTCATAGATAGCTTTTATTATGTTGAGGTATGTTCCTTCTATTCCTGCTTTCTGGAGAGTTTTTATCATAAATGGATGTTGAATTTTGTCAAAGGCCTTCTCTGCATCTATTGAGATAATCATATGGCTTTTATTTTTCATTTTGTTAATGTGGTGAATTACATTGACTGATTTGCGGATATTGAAGAATCCTTGCATCCCTGGGATAGCCCACTTGGTCATGGTGTATGACCTTTTTAATGTGTTGTTGGATTCTGATTGCTAGAATTTTATTAAGGATTTTTGCGTCTATGTTCATCAGTGATACTGGCCTGTAGTTTTTTTTTTGTGTGTGTGTGGCATCTTTGTCAGGTTTTGGTATTAGGGTGATGGTGGCCTCATAGAATGAGTTTGGAAGTTTACCTTCCTCTGCAATTTTCTGGAAGAGTTTGAGGAGGATAGGTGTTAGCTCTTCTCGAAATTTTTGGTAGAATTCAGCTGTGAAGCCGTCTGGACCTGGGCTTTTGTTTGCTGGAAGATTTCTGATTACAGTTTCAATTTCCGTGCTTGTGATGGGTCTGTTAAGATTTTCTATTTCTTCCTGGTTCAGTTTTGGAAAACTGTACTTTTCTAAGAATTTGTCCATTTCTTCCACGTTGTCCATTTTATTGGCATATAATTGCTGATAGTAGTCTCTTATGATCCTTTGTATTTCTGTGTTGTCTGTTGTGATCTCTCCATTTTCATTTCTAATTTTATTGATTTGATTTTTCTCTCTTTGCTTCTTGATGAGTCTGGCTAATGGTTGTCAATTTTATTTATCCCTTCAAAGAACCAGCTTTTGGCTTTGTTGATTTTTGCTATGGTCTCTTCTGTTTCTTTTGCATTTATTTCTGCCCTAATTTTTAAGATTTCTTTCATTCTGCTAACTCTGGGGTTCTCCATTTCCTTCTTTTCTAGCTGCTTTAGGTGTAGAGTTAGGTTATTTATTTGACTTTTTTCTTGTTTCTTGAGGTATGCCTGTATTGCTATGAACTTTCCTCTTAGCACTGCTTTTATAGTGTCCCACAGGTTTTGGGTTGTTGTGTTTTCATTTTCATTTGTTTCTATGCATATTTTGATTTCTTTTTTGATTTCTTCTGTGATTTGTTGGTTATTCAGAAGCCTATTGTTCAGCCTCCATATGTTGGAATTTCAAATAGTTTTTCTCCTGTAATTGAGATCTAATCTTAATGCATTATGGTCAGAAAAGATGCTTGGAATGATTTCGATTTTTTTGAATTTATCAAGGTTAGATTTATGGCCCAGGATGTGATCTGTCCTGGAGAAGGTTCCGTGAGCACTTGAGAAAAAGGTGAAATTCATTGTTTTGGGGTGAAATGTCCTATAGATATCAATTCGGTTTAACTGGTCTATTGTATCATTTAAAGTTTGTGTTTCTTTGTTAATTTTCTGTTTAGTTGGTCTGTCCATAGGTGTGAGTGGGGTATTAAAGTCTCCCACTATTATGGTGTTATTGTTAATTTCTCCTTTCATACTTGTTAGCATTTGTCTTACATATTGCAGTGCTCCTATGTTGGGTGCATATATATTTATAATTGTTATATCTTCTTCTTGGATTGATCCTTTGATCATTATGTAGTGGCCTTCTTTGTCTCTTTTCACAGCCTTTGTTTTAAAGTCTATTTTATCGGATATGAGTATTGCCACTCCTGCTTTCTTTTGGTCTTTATTTGCGTGATATATCTTTTTCCAGCCCTTCACTTTCAGTCTGTCATGTCAATGTATGGCAAAACCAATACAGTATTGTAAAGTAAAATAAAGTAAAAATAAAAATTTAAAAAACAAAAACAAAATAAAACAAAAATACAAACCCATTCATCAGCAAACTACCACCTCACTCAGCCTTGCCCATCAGAGGAAAAACAAACAAACAAAAACTCAGCACAAATAACACCCTATACAAAGCTCACACAAACCATTGGAAGAAACTTTAGGAGGGCAGAAACTAAAAGGAAGAAAAAATTCAACCTTCTTCAAGGAAAAACTTCAATTTTCCTTGAAGCCTGGGAAAAGGAGACCTCAAACACAATGACATGTTTTAAAAAATGAAAAGGCAGAGAAATACTGTACAAATGAACAAACAAACTAGAAACACAGAAGACCAAATAAACGAAGAGAAAATATGAAAATTACCTGGAAAAAAGTTCAGAATAATGATAGCAAAGATGATCAAAAACCTTGAAAACAAAATGGAGAAAATACAAGAATCAATTAACAAAGATCTAGAAGAATTAAAGAATAAGCATACAGAGACAACACAATTACTGAAGTTAAAAATACTCTAGAAAGAATCAATAGCAGAATATCTGAAGCAGAAGAACGTTTCAGTGAGCTGTAAGATAAAACGGTGGAAATAACTTCTGAAGAGCAAAATAAAGTAAAAAAATGAAAAGAGCTCAGGACAGTCTCAGAAACCTCTGGGACCATATCAAACACACCAACATTCAAAATATAGGGGTCCCAGAATAAGAACAGAAAAAGAAAGGGTATGAGAAAATTTTGAAGAGATTATAGTTGAAATTTTCCCCAACATGGAGAAGAAAATAGCCAACCAAGTCCAAGAGGCACGAAGAGGCCCATACAGGATAAACCCAAGGAGAAACATGCAAGACACATACTAATCAAACTAACAAAGACTAAACACAAAGAAAGAACATTAAAAGCAGCAAGGGAGAAGCAACAAGTAACATACAGGGGAAACCCCATATGCTTAGCTGCTGATCTTTCAGCAGAAACTCTGCAGGCCAGAAGGGAATGGCAGGATATATTTAAAGTACTGAAAAAGAAAAATCTACAACCAAGATTCCTATACCCAGCAAGGATCTCATTCAAAATTAATGGGGAAATAAAAAAATTTCACCACTGTTATTCAACATAGTTCTGGAAGTCCTAGATATAGCAATCAGAAAAAGAAATAAAAGGAATCCAGATCAGAAAAGTAGTAAACCTCTCACTGTTTGCAGCTGACATGATACTGCACATAAAAAACCCTAAAGATAGTGTAAGAAGATTACTAGAGCTAATCAGTGAATTTAGCAAAATTGCAGGATATAAAACCAATACACAGAAATACTTGCATTTCTATATACTAACAATGAAAAATCAGGAAAAGCAATTAAGAAATCAATCCCACTCACCATTGCAACAAAAAGAATTAAATATATAGGAATAAACTTACCTAAGGAGATGAAAGAACTGTACACAGAAAATTAAAAGACACTAATGAAAGAAATCAAAGATGACATAAACAGATGGAGAGATACTCCATGTTCCTGGGTAGGAAGAATCAATATTGTGAAAATGACTATACTACCAAATGCAACCTACAGATTCAATGCAATCCCTATCTAATTACCAATGGCATTTTTCACAGAACTAGAACAAAGAGTTTCACAATTCATATGGAAACACAAAAGACCCTGAATAGCTAAAGCAGTCTTGAGAAAGAAGAATGGAGCTGGAAGAATCAACCTTCAGGACTTCAGATTATACTACAAAGCTACAGTCATCAAGACAGGATGGTACTGGCACAAAAACAGAGATATAGATCAATGGAACAAGATAGAAAGCCCAGAAATAAACCAATGCACCAGTGGGTACCTTATTTTTGACAAAGGAGGCAAGAATATACAAGGTGGCAAAAACAGCCTCTTCAGTAAATGATGCTGGGATAACTGGACAGCTACATGTAAAAGAATGAAATTAGAACACTTCCTAACATGATACACAAAGATAAACTCAAAATGTATTAAAGACCTAAATGTAAGACCAGAAACTATAAAACTCTTAGAGGAAAACAAAGGCAGAACACTCAATGACATAAATCAAAGTAGGATCCTCGATGACACCTCCTGGAGTACCAGAAATAAAAACAAAAATAAACAAGTGGGACCTGATTAAACTTAAAAGCATTTGCACAGCAAAGAAAACTATAAGCAGGGTGAAAAGAAAACCTTCAGAATGGGAGAAAATAATAGCAAATGAAACAACTGACAAAGGATTAATTTCCAAAATATACAAGCAGTTCATACAACTCAATACCAGAAAAACAAGCAACCCAATCAAAAAGTGGGTGAAGACCTAAACAGATATTTCTCCAAAGAACACTTACAGATGACTAACAAACACATGAAAAGATGCTCAACATTGCTCATTATTAGAGAAATGTAAGTCAAAACTACAATGAAATATTACCTAACACTAGTCAGAATGGCCATCATCAAAAAGTCTACAAGCAATAAATGCTGGAAAGGGTGTGGAGAAAAGGGAACACTCTTGCACTGTTGGTGGGAATGTAAACTGATACAGCCACTGTGGAAGTCAGTATGGAGATTCCTTTAAAAACTAGGAATAAAACCACCATATGACCCAGCCGTCCCACTCCTAGGCATATACCCTGAGGAAACCAAAACTGAAAGAGACACATGTATCTCATTGTTCATTGCAACACTATTTACAATAGCTAGAACATGGAAGCAACCTAGATGTCCATCGACAGATGAATGGATAAAGAAGCTGTGGTATATATGCACAATGGAATATTACTCAGCCATAAAAAGAAATGCATTTGAATCAGTTCTAATGAGGTAGATGAACCTAGAACCTATTATACAGAGTGAAGTGAGTCAGAAAGAGAAAGAAAAATACCCTATTCTAACACATATATTCAGAATCTAGAAAAATGGTACTGAAGAATTTACTTACAGGGCAACAATGGAGAAACAGACATAGAGAATAGACTTATGGACATGGGGAGAGGGGAGGAGAGGGTGAGATGTGTGGAAAGAGTAAAATGGAAAATTACATTACTGTTTGTAAAATAGATAGCCAACTGGAGTTTGGTGTATGGCTCAGGAAACTCAAACAGGCTCTGAATCAACCTAGAAGGCTAGGATGGGGAGGGAGATGGGAGGGAACTTCAAAAGGGAGGGGATATATGTATACCTATGGCTGACTCATGCTGAGGGTTTGACAGAAAACAACAAAATTCTGTAAAGCAATTATCCTTCAATAAAAAATAAATTAATTTTAAAAAATAAAGGAAGGAAATTGACTCTGGATGGATGCTACTAGATGGATGAAGCTTGAGGAGACTATGTTAAGTGAAATAAGCAACCACAAAAAGAAATACTGTAGAATTCCAGCTATATGGGGTGTTTAGAGTAGTTAGATGACAGATAAGAAGGTAGGAATTTGTTTGCCAGGGGCTGGGAGAGAAGAAGATATGTTTGTTACTCACTCCTGGTGTCCAACTCTTTGTGACACCAGAGACTGTAGCCCACCAGGCCCCTCTGTCCATGGAATTCTCCAGGCAAGAATACTCGAGTGGGTTGCCATTCCCTTCTCCAGAGGATCTTCCCAACCCAGGAATTGAACCTGGGTCTCCCACATTACAGCCAGAGACTTCTTTACTGTCTGAACCACCAGGAAAGACCCAGGGAAAGAGAGACTGTTGTTTAATGTATATAGTTTCCTTCTGCAAGGTGAAAAAGTCCTGAAGTTTGGTTGTGCTATAGCATGAATATACATAGGACTACTGAACTGTATACTCTAAATGGTTAAGATGATAAATTTAATGTTTTGTACTGCTTTTCCACTATTTAAAAATGAGGCTCCTTTGGAATAGACATGTACACACTGCTGCATTTAAAATGGATAATCTACTGCATAGCACAGGGAAGTCTCCTCAATGTTATGTGGCAGCCTGGACAGGAGGGGAATTTGGTGGAGAATGGATACATGTACAGGTATGGCTGAGTCCTTTTGCTATTCACCTGAAACTATCACAACATTATTAATCAACTATACTCCAATATAAAAAAAAAGTTAAAAACATTTTAAAAATAAATAAAAAGAAGCCTCCTTATCTGGTTCTCACATATCCTGGGATTTTTGAGTTTGCTAGTTCTCTCTTTTTTATTATAAGTTCATCTACTCTTGAACCCACTCAAATCACTGTGGAATTGCTGAATACCTCAGTCTGGTGTTTGGTGTGGGCAGAGAAAAATCTAGTCTAAGGTAGGCTCCACTGGGGTATGCCTGGAGTTATCATTAGTGCCCTTACTCCTTACCAGACAGTGAAATGTGATTGCTTTACAAGTATTATCTAGTTTACCTGAAAAAATGCTGAGATTATTTTACTTAAGGTGAAACAAGGCTTAGGGATGCTGGATAAATTTCTGTGAATTTCACAGGTTTTTGTAAATAGATTTAGAATTCCATCTCAAATCCGTTTGTAGCTATCCTCAATAGCAATTTTGCAAAAATTTTGAAAGTAAGTATTTGACCATTTACATACATACACCAAGGCTTCCCTACAGTTCAGTGGTAAAGATTCCACCTGCAGTGCAGAAGATGCAGGTTTTGTCTCTGGGTCAGGAATATCCGCTGGAGGAGGAAATTGCAACTCACTCCAGTATTCTTGCCTTGGAAATTCCATGGACAGAGGAGTCTGGTGGGCTACAGTCCATGGAGTCAAAAAGAGTCAGTGACTGAGTACACATACACACAGCACATACACATACACACACACACACACACACACACACACACACACACACACACCCCAAAACATCTTACCTCACTTTGTTTTTCCTTTCAATACCTCATATTATCTCTTATTCCTGTCCTCGAACCATGCAAGGAGTCTCCTTATCTTTTCCCCACATTACTCAATGTCTTATCTTTTTTATTTAATTTTCCTTCCAAGCCTTCCTAACCCTAATTTTAACCTTAACCCTGAATATACCCTTACAGACCAAGGTCAATTTAATGGTGTTTACATCCTAGGCTCGATTCTACTGACAAAGATCCGTATAGTCAAGGCTATGGTCTTCCCAGTGGTCACATATGGTTTGAGAGCTGGACCAGAAAGAAGCCAGAGTGCCAAAGAAATGATGCCTTCAAACTCTGGTGCTAGAGAAAACTCGTGAGAGTCCCTTGGACAGCAAGGAGATCAAATCAATCAGTCTTAAACGAAATCAACCCTGAATACACATTGGAAGGACTGATGGTGAAGCTGAAGCTCCAGTATTTTGGTTACCTGATGCAAACTGCCAATTTTTGGAAAAGTTCCTGATGCTGGAAAATACTGAGGTCAAGAGAAGGTGTCAACAAAGGGTGAGATGGCTGGATGGCAACACGAATGCAATGGACATGAACTTTGGCAAACTCTGGGAGATCATGAGGGACAGGGAGGTCTGGCGTGCTGCAGTCCATGGGGTCACAAAGAGTTGGACACACCTGAGTGACTGAACAAAAGCAACAGCTTTGTAGTTAAAGGTATGGTTATCATCTTCTTTATTTGGACAGACTGTACAGTTTTTTTCAAGTCAGTCTCCATGCTTCAAAGTATTAAATATAATCAAGGATAAATAGGATGGTAGCAATACTCACTTTAATAACCTTTTATCATTAGTTAGATGTGCAACAAAACTATTGTTTACTTTTCAAATTGAAATTCCAGATGTATCTGGAATAATGTAGCTACCTAAATACGACTAAGATGCCACTTACTATAAAAAATAAATTTCAAATTATAGCTTAAAATTCTATATGACCTCTTAGAATGTTTCTTCCCCATTTTCTCCTGGCTTAGGCCTTTATTTCCTCTACCCTTTGGAGGACTGCCCAACTCTATTCCATTGTACCCGTAACCTGGCCACAGAGCTGGGCATGAGACTCAGCCCAAAAAATCAGATTTGAATCTGAGACTCCCAGAAGCAATGGATGGTTGAGTCTGAATCAGCTGCTGGCAGGGCCCTGAGGATGCACCACAAGTTCTTACTGCTGAGGAGCTGCCCTAGTTCCTAGCCTTCCATGAGCCCAGTTTTTCATCAATTTGTTTAGTTTTCTAAGCTACCACAGTTACTATTTCTTGCAGTAAATCAATCCTATTGACACAAGTACCAAAATAATATGTATGTATATATGTATGTGTTAGTTGCTCAGTAGTGTCCGACTCTTTGCAACTCCATGCACTATAGGCATCAGGATCCTCTGTCCATTGGATTTTCCAGGCAAGGATAATGGAGTGTGTTGCCATTCCATTCTCCAGAGGAAATCCCAACCCAGGAATCAAACTTGGGGTCTCCTGCACTGAAGGTGGATTCTTTACCATCTGACCCACCAGGGAAGCCCCAAAATAACATAATTCATTAATTAAAACAACACATACACATGAAAAAGCAGTAAATGCATAAATGTACCTATAAATATGTGATATATGTGCCAAATGAATTTTTAAATTATATTATTATTCTACTGAAGTGTATTTTACAAAGATAATCATGAAAGATTTCATCTTTAATCAGTTTCCTTCTCTTTCTGTCTTGTTGCTAAGGTGTAATTATACCAAGCAGTTAATTGCTTCCTTGCTTTTAGGCTCTCTGACTTAGGAGATTAACACCCAAAGGAAGACCAAGGTTACTTAAAGCTTGTTTGGAAATTATTGCAGTTCTTAGAGTCAAAAAGGAAATTATATTGCAAGAAAGAAAAGCACACTGAGATTTTTGACATTCCGTTTGAAAGTGATGGGAAAAGAGAAGAATTCTGGAGGTCTACCAGCAGACTGCAAGCGGATGAAAATTCAGCAGGACAAGACTGCTTCCTTTTCCTGCAGTAGGAAAGAAAAGTGACATTCAACTCAAATAGCACCAGTCAGTTATGTTCCCTCTTTGCCTTGTTAGTTCCCAAATTTTGTGCTATATTTTTTAAAAATTATTGACTCTCACCCTCTCCCACCCATAATAATCACCAAAATAAAATAAAGTAAGAACAGAACTAGAGCTAAATAAGGTTTTAGGCAGTGAAATTCATGGATTGATCTATGATTCGATGACTTCACTGTTTTGGAAAATTAAAGCAATTTGGAAAAGATATGAGATGTGTTCAAAAATGAAAATTGGAAAGGAGTCTCTAATATGCGTACTCCTGGGCTGTCTACTGCCATAAAGTTGTTGTAGTTTAGTCCTATCTGACCCTTTCGTTACCCCATAGACTATAGCCTGCTAGGCTTCAGTGTGTGTAGGATTTTCCCAGTAGGAATACTGGAATGGGTTGCCATTTCCTTCTCCAGGGGATCTTCCAGACCCAGGAATCGAACTCAAGTCTCCCACTTCTCCTGCACTGCAGGTGAATTCAATACAACTGAGCCATCAGAAAAGTACTTCCTAGCCCCTCAATGTCCTTGGTAGAATTTCTAATTAACCTCAACATCATCTTGGTGTTTAAACAAAGATTCTAGTTGTTAGTGTCACTAAGTCATGTCTGACTCTTATGCCATCCCATAGACTGTAGCATGACTGTCTCCTCTACCCTCCACTATCTCCCAAAATTTGTTCAAGTCTATTGAGTCATTGATACTATCTAACCATCTCACTCTCTGCCACCCTCCTCTTTTTCCTTCAATCTTTCCCAGCATCAGGTTCTTTTCCAATAAGTTGGCTCTTCAGATCAGATGGCCACAATTTTTCAGCTTCAGCAACAGTCCTTCCAGTGAATATTGAGGATTGATTTCTTTTTGGATTCAGAGTGACGATGAATGTATTGGTATTCTGTCTATTGTGTCTGTCACAGCTTCCACAGTCATGCTTTCCTGTCTTTTGTCTCCCCTAGACCTTCCTCCCAAGAACATGAGGAATCACACAGAGCTGAGTGAGTTCATCCTACTGGGAATACCTCAGACAGAGGGACTGGAGACTGTGCTCCTTCTCATCTTCTTATTTATTTACCTCTTCACCCTGCTGGGAAATTTGCTCATTCTTCTAGCAATTGTCTCCTCCTCAACCCTTCACACTCCCATGTACTTCTTCTTGGGGCTCCTATCGATTTTGGACACACTGTTCCCCTCTGTCACCTGTCCCAAGATGCTATTCTATCTCTCTGGCCAGAGCCGAGCCATATCTTATAAGGGATGTGCTGTTCAGCTCTTCTTCTATCATTTCCTGGGTTCTACGGAAGGCTGCCTCTATTCTGTGATGGCTTATGATCGCTTTGTTGCCATCTGTCACCCACTGAGGTATATGCTCATCATGAGACCTGGAGTCTGTGTTGGTTTGGTCATGGCAGCCTGGTTGGTAGCTTGTCTTCATGCCACTATCCTGACATCTTTTACCTTTCAGCTACCCTACTGTGGCCCCAATAGATTGGACCACTTCTTCTGTGACATTCCTGCTGTCTTACCCCTGGCTTGTGCTGATAGCTCCCTGGCCCAGAGAGTGAGTTCCACTAATGTTGGCTTTCTGGCTTTAACACTTTGGTTGAGTATTTGTGCCTCCTACACACGCATTGGGATTGCCATTTTGAGGATCCGTTCTGCAGAGGGCAGGCAGAAAGCTTTCTCTACCTGCAGTGCCCACCTCACTGCCATTCTCTGTGCCTATGGACCTGTAATCATCATCTATCTGCAGCCCACACCCAACCCTTTTCTCAGTGCCACAGTGCAAATATTAAATAATATTGTCTCACCCATGCTGAACTCATTAATCTATTCTTTAAGGAACAAGGAGGTGAAAAGCTCACTAAAAAGGATATTCTATAATGTAGTATTTACTGCTCTGGACTAAATTATGAGTTTTGTGAAGGATTTTAGATTTATTGTCTTGTAACACCATTCTCCTATTTCTTCTTTTTTTAAAAAAAATTATTGTAGTATAGATTTTTTACAATGTTGTGTTCATTTCTTCTGTACCTTAAATTAATCAGCCATACCCATGCATGTGCTAAGCTGCATCAGTCATGTCCGACTCTTTGCAACCCCATGGACTATAACCTACAAGGCTCCTCTGTCCATGGGCTTCTCCAGACAAGAATACTGGAGTGGGTTGCCATTTCCTATTCCAGGGGATCTTCCTAACCCAGGGATCAAACCCATGTCTCCTGTATCTCCTCCGTTGGCAGGTGGGTTCTTTATATCCACTCGTATATCCCTTCTTTTTTGGATTTCCTTCCCATTTAGGTCACCGCAGGGCACTGAGTAGAGTTCCTTGTGCTACAGTGTGGGTTCCTATCAGTTATATATCTTGCACATAATATCAATAGTATTTATATGTCAGTCCCAACCTCCCAATTCATCCCACCACCACTCCCCATTTTCGACTTGGTAGCCATATATCTATTCTATACCTGTGTCCCTATTTCTTCTCTGCACATAAGATAACCTATTTCTTCTTTTTTGTTTGCTTTATTTTAATTTTTTTTTCATTTTTTGTTGGAGTATAGCCAGTCAACTATGTTGTGATAATTTCAGGTGAACAGCAAAGGGACTCAGCCATTCATATATACGTATCACTCTCCTCCAAACTCCACTCCCTTTTAAATGAATAAGTAGATCATAGAAAATGCTTCCTCACATTTGTCTTATTCACTGTTGTATCCACAGGACACGGCTCAATGATCTAGTAAGTGCTATACATGAGTTTCTTAAGTGAATGAATGGGTATCACTTAACCTTTTAAATCTGATGTAATTGCATTTTTATTTATGATGAACATAAACATAATTTCAATAACTGGGAAACAGAACAACCACGTACACTGAAATAAATACATATCCTCTTAAAGTTGAGGAAATGTGAAAACCAAATCTGAATGAACTCTAACCACTTTTCCTCAATTCTCAAATCAGTGTTGTGATGGCTGGCATTGCAAAACAGTTAAATCAGTTTCAATCTTTCCTCTATCTAATACTTTAGTATAGCACACAACAAAAAATTTTACTTAAAACATACATGCTCACACACACAAGCAAACACCAGTTCTTAAAATGTGTATAGCGGACTTTTGGACTCAGAGGGCGAGAGAGAGGGTGGGATGATTTGGGAGAATGGCATTGAAACACGTATACTATTATGTAAGAATCGAATCGCCAGTCTATGTCCAATGCAGGATACAGCATGCTTGGGGCTGGTGCACGGGGATGACCCAGAGAGATATTATGGGGAGGGAGGTGGGAGAGGGGTTCATGTTTGGGAACTCATGTACACCCGTGGTGGATTCATGTCAATGTATGGCAAAACCAATACAGTATTGTAAAGTAAAATAAAGTAAAAATTAAAATTAAAAAAAAAATCTCACTCCATCAACAACACAACAAAAAAAACAAAGAACCTGATTCCAAAAAGTGGGCAGAAAACCTCAACAGACATTTTTCCAAAGAATACATACAGGTGGCTAATAAACACATGAAAAAATGCTCAACATCACTCATTATTAGAGAAATGCAAATCAAAACTACAATGAGATATCATACACTGGTCAGAATGGCCATCATCAAAAGATCTATAACAGTGAAGGCTTGGAGGAATGTGGAGTAAAGGGAACCCTCTTGTACTGTTCGTGGGAATGTAAACTGATATGGATACACTATAGGGCAGTATGGAGATTCCTTTAAAATTATGAATAAAATTACCATATGATCCAACAGTTCCACTACTGGGCATATTCCCTGTGAAAACCATAATTGAAAAAAAAAAAAAAACACAAGTTCTGAAATATTCATTGCAGCACAATTTACAATAGCACATGGAAGCAGTCTTTATGTCCATCAACAGATGAATGGATAAAGAAGCTGTGTTACATATATACAACAGAATATTACTCAACCATAAAAAGAATGACTTTGAGACAGTTCTAATGAGATGGATGAACCTAGAGCCTATTCTACACAGTGAAGTAACTCAGAGAAAAATGCATCTCATATATTCATGAGAATATATGGAATCTAGAAAGCTGGTACTGACGAACCTATTTGCAGGGCAGCAATGGAGATGCAGACATAGAGAACAGACTCATTGACACAGAGGTGGGGAATGAGTGGTGGGACGAATGGAGGGAATAGCATGGAAACATATACATTATCATGGGTGAAATATACAGACAGTGACAATTTGCTGTATGATTCAGGGAGCTCAGAAAGATGCTCTGTGACAACCTAGAGGGACAGGATGGGGAGGGAGAGAGGAAGGAGGCTCAAGAGGGAGAGAACATATGTATACCTATGGCTGATGCATGTTGATGTATGGCAGAAACCAACACAATATTGTAAAGCAATATTCCTTCAATTAAAAATAAATTTTAAAAAAACAAGTAACTTGATTTAAAATGGTGTAAAGGACTTAAAAGACACTCTGCTAGGTAAATGCAAATCAAATTCACAATAAGATGTCACTCACAGCCATTAAAATGGCTTCTACTAAAAAAAAAGGTGAGGGGGAAATGTGGAGAAATTGGAACCATTGTGCGCTGTTTGTGGAAACTATAAAATGGTACCGCCACTATAGAAAACAGTGTGGAGATTCCTCAATATAAATTTAAAACTAACATTACCCTATGATTCACCAATTATACTTTTGAGTATAGATCCAAAAGGGATCTGAATATTCATATTTAATATGAATGGCATGTTCAAAGCAGCATTATTCACAATAGACAGGTAAGAGGTGAGAGCTCTTCATGTCCATTAACAATAAATGAATAGTCAAAATGTGGTATATACATACATGAAATATTATTCCCACTTTAAAAAGGAAGGAAATTGACCCAATTGGATGCTACTAGATGGATGAACCTTGAGGAGATTATGTTAAGTGAAATAAGCAGCTACAAAAAGACAGATACTGTAGGATTCCAGCTATACTGGGTGTTTAGAGTAGTTAGACGACAGATAAGAAGGTAGGAAGGTGATTCCCAGGGGCTGGGGAAGAGGAAGATAGATTGTTGTTTAATATATATAGTTTCCTTTTGCAAGATGAAAATGTTCTGAAGTTTGGTTGCACTGTAGAATGAATACATATAATACTACTAAACTGTATACTTAAAATGGTTAAGATGGTAAATGTTATGCTTTATATTGCTTTTCCACCATTTAAAAATGAAGCTCCTTTGGGAAGGACATGTACACATTGCTATATTTTAAATGGATAATCTACTGTATAGCACAGGGAACTCTGCTCAATGTTAGGTGGTAGCCTGAACGGGACAAAAGTTTGGGGGAGAATGAAAACATGTATATGCATGGCTGAGTCCCTTTGCTGTTCACCTGAAACTATCACAACAATGTTAATCAACTATACTCCAATATAAAATAAAAACTTTTTCAAAAATAAATACAAAGAAGCCTCCTTATCTGATTCTCACATATCCTGGGATTTTTGAGTTTTCTAGTTCACTCCTTTTTCTTATAACTTCATCTACTCTTGAACCCACTCTTAAATCACTGTTACTTTGTTGAATACCTCAGTCTGGTGTAGGCAGAGAAGAGTCAGAAACCCAGCATAAGGCAGGCTTCAGGGGAGTCTTCCTGGAGTTATCATTTGTGTCCTAACTCACTACCAGACACAGTGTAATGCACTTTCTTCACAAGTATTACCTAGTCTATCTACAAAAAAGTGCTAGATCACATTACAGAGGTAAAACAAGTCTTAGGGATGTTGTGTACATTTCTGTAAATTTACAGTCTTTTTGTGGATAGGATAAGGATTCCACCTCAAATCATCATGCAGCTATACTCAATATAGCAATTTTGCTGAAATTCTTAAAATACATATTTGACCTTTTACATAAACACACCAAAACCTCTTACTTCAGCTTTTTTTCTTTCATCATCTCTGATATATGAGAATATTCCCATATTATCTCTTATTCTTGCTTTAAGCCCTCCAAGCACCCCTCCTTCTTATACTTCCTTTCTTTCCCTCCAGTTATTCAATGCCTTTTCCATTTTCTATTTATTTTTTCTTCCTAGCCTTCCTCACTCTAGTGAAAGTGACAGTGGCTCAATCAAGTCTGGCTCTTTGCGACCCCATGACTCGAGTCTGCATGACGCTCCTCTGTCCCATTGAATTCTCCAGGCAAGAATAATGGAATTGGTAGCCATGCCCTTCTCCAGATCTTTCCAACCCAGGGATTGAATCCAGGTCTCCTGCATTGTAGGCAGTTTCTTTGCCATCTGAGCCACTAGGGAAGCCCTCTCCTGACTCTAATTCTAACCCTAAATACATGGTTACTCATCAAGGTCAATTTAATGGTGTATATTCCCTAGTCAAAGGCATTGTTACCATCTTTTTTATTTGGACAGTCTGTACAGTTTTTTCAAGTCGATCACCATGCTTCAAAGCATTAAAGATAATCAGAGATAAATAGGATGGTAGAATCATTAACTTTGACATCCTTTTAGCATCAGTTAGATGTGCAATAAAAATATTGTTTACTTTTTAAGTAGAAATTCCAGATGTACTTAGAATAACGTAACTACCTAAGTGCCAAGTATAATAAAACACATACTTCAAATTATAGCTTAAAATTCTTTTCCACCTCTTAGCATGTTTCTTCCTCCCTTTTCTCCTAGCTTAAGCCTCTATTTTCCCTACCCTTTGGAGGACTGCTCATTTCTGTCCCACTGTACCCTGTATCCTGGCCACAGAGGTGGGCATGAGATTCAGCCAAGAAAATCAGATTTGAATCTGAGGCTCCCAGAAGTAATGGGCAGCTGAGGCTGAATCACCTGCTGGCAGGGCCCAGAGGATGCACCACAAGTTCTTACTGCTGAGGAGCTGCCCTAATTCCTATCCTTCCATGAGCCTAGTTTTTCAACAATTTCTTTAATTTTCTGAGCTAACCCAGTTACTGTTGCTTGCAATAAATCAATACTATTATCACAAATAGTAAAATAATTTATTGATTAAAACAACACATACACATGAAAAACCAGTAAATATATCTATAAATGTGATATATGTGCCAAATGAAGTTTTAAATGATTATTCACTGAAGTATATTTTATAAGGAAACCATAAAAGATTTCCTCTTTAATCAGTTTCCTCCTCTCTGTTTCTCTTTAGGTTTCATTGGTAAGGTCTAATTATATCAAGCAGTTAATTTCTCCCTTGCTTAATAAGAACCCTGACTTGGGGGATTAATACCCAAAGGAAGACCAAGGCTACTTACTATCTCCCGTGTTTGGTATTTATTGCAGTTCCTAGATCAGACATAAATTACTATAAAAGTGAAAATCACACTCAGATTTTGACATTCTATTTGAAAGTTATTGAAAAAGGCAATTCTGAAGATATATCAACAGACTGCAAGTTGAAGGGAATTTCACAGGACAGGGTTACTTCCTTCTTCCAGAGAAGGAAAGCAAAGTAACATTCAATTCAATACCACCAGTCAGTTATGTTCTGTTTGCCTTGTAAGTGCCCAGATTTATCCTTCATTTAAAAAAATTTTGGCTCTCACCCTCTCCTTCCTGTCATGACCATTAAAATAAAATAATAAAGACAGAGCTAGAGCTAGGTGGGGTCTTAGGCAGTAGAATTCATGGGTTAATGTATGATTTAAAGAGCTTACTGTGCTGAAAAAGTTAGAACAAGTTGAAAAAATATGAGAAATGTTCAAAAGATGGAAATTGGAAAGGAGTCTCTACTATACCTACCCCTATGTCTTCTACTGCCATAAAAGTAGAATGCTTTTTAGCCTGGATCTGGTTAGACTATTACAGGTTTTGGAGACTGAAATGGAGGCTATTGCTTAAAGATGTGTGCTAAAATCCAGAGCATATGAGTCCTGTTAATGTAATTTTCTGTTCTTTAAAGGCTGTTAAAGACCCCTCTTTTGGCTGGCTTCTCATTGTTGACCCTCATACCCAGGGAGATAATGTGGGAAAGAGTCTGTCTTTTGTATGTGTGGCTTGCATGCGTGCATGCTAATCACCTCAGTCGTGTCCGACTCTTGAGACCCTCTGAACTGTAGCCCACCAGGCTCCTCTGTCCATAGGATTCTCCAGGAAAGAATACTGGAGTGGGCTCATGTGTCCTCCTCCAGGGGATCTTCCCAACCCAGGAATCAAACCCAGGTCTCTTCTGTCTCCTGCAGTGGCAGGTGGGTTCCTTACTAGTGTCACCTGGAAAGCCCCTAAAAGTGAAGGCGTTAGTTGTTCAGTCCTGTTTGACTCTTTCTGACCCCATGGACTGTAGACCACCAGGCTCCTCTATCCATGAAATTCTCCAGGCAGGAATACAGGAATGATAGCCATTCCCTTCTCCAGAGGATCTTCCTGACCCACGGATCAAACCTGCATGACAGGCAGATTCTTTACCATCTGAGCCTCCAGGAAAGCCCATATGTGACTTATATGATCATAAATGATTTTGGACATTTAAAGTTACCTAGTTGTCTTAGGTGAATATAGGAAATGTGGATAGGACCCTCTTGCATCTTTAAATTAGTCCTTTTAAAATCACAGAGCAGCATTCAAAATTAATACAATTTAACAGTGTATATGAAGCATGGAAGATAGGAGAGTTGTCATGTAAGAATTTCTTGGTGAGACTGCAAGTAGAAACTGCACTGCAAAGAGAGATTCAGCATGCAGAGAAGCGGGCCAATCAAAGCAATTCTAAAGGGAAGCACTAGTCTGTTTACATTGAGAATATTTGCTCCATTTCCATTTCATTGTCTTAAACACAGCCAATTCACATATGTATTCGCTTTAACCACAGATTTCTTTTCACAGACACCCAAGAGCTGATCTTCCCAAAAACATGAGAAATCACACAGTGGTGACTGAATACATCCTGCTGGGAATCCCTGAGACAGAGGGCCTAGAGACTGTGCTTTTTTCCCTGTTCTCATCATTATATTTGTGCACTGTCTTGGGAAACATGCTCATCCTTTTGGCTATCATCTCTTCCTCTCGGCTTCATACACCCATGTACTTTTTCTTGGCAAATCTCTCCGTGTTCGACCTAGGTTTCTCATCAACAACTGCTCCCAAGATGCTGTCATACCTTTCAGGGCTGAGTCAAGGTATCTCTTTTCAGGGTTGTGCTACCCAGCTCTTCTTCTACCACTTCTTGGGATGTACTGAGTGTTTCCTATACACAGTGATGGCCTATGACCGCTTTGTTGCCATATGCTTTCCTCTGAGATACATGGTCATAATGAATCACAGAGTCTGCACCATCTTGGCCACAGGCACCTGGATGGGCGGCTGTATCCATGCCATTATCCTAACGTCCCTCACCTTCCAGCTGTCCTACTGTGGCTCTAACAAGGTGAGCTATTACTTCTGTGACATACCTGCCATCTTACCTCTAGCCTGTGGGGATACATCTCTAGCCCAGAGGGTAGGTTTTACAAATGTTGGCCTTTTGTCTCTCATTTGCTTTTTTCTCATTCTTGTTTCCTACACCCGCATTGGGATTGCCATATCAAAAATTCGCTCAGCAGAGGGCAGGAAGCGAGCATTCTCCACCTGCAGTGCACACGTGACTGCAATTCTCTGTGCTTATGGGCCAGTCATCATCATCTATCTACAGCCCAATCCCAGTGCCTTACTTGGTGCTATAATCCAGATATTGAATAACCATGTAACCCCCATGCTGAACCCATTGATCTACAGCCTGAGAAATCAGGCTGTTAAATCAGCTCTGAGGAATGCATTTCCCAAGAGAAGCTTCACTCTGAGGAAAAACTGAGAAAAGCTCAAGCTTTGCTGGACAAAGTTGGAGTCTCCATTTCTCAGGACTAATTCTCTTCCGTAGCTTCCAAGGCATGTTGAAATCAAATGTGCTCTGAATGGATCTACCACTTAACCTCACCAAGTTTTAAAGCCATGTCTGCTTTCATATTTTCCTGTGTTTATAATGAAATATAATTACTAGAGGAACTACTGACATCAGTCTTATTCTTGGGCTGCCTGGATTCCCTGCCAGAACTGCCATTCTTCCCCAAACATTTCCTCCCTCGTTAAATCTTTGAAAGAGTTCAGAGAACATATTTTGTTTCTCACAATCTCAGTTAAAAGTATTTCCATATATATCTAAAAGGAAGGGAGAATGGAAAAAAAATTTAAGCAAGCCCAGCTTAATACAGAGTATCAGAACTCAATATCCTTTCTGTAGAGTATAACCTCCAATTTACTTCCACTCAACACCAAAACTCTAACTTGAGTAATATTTAAGGTAAGATCTATCTCATGTGTAGTCTGGTTTGATTTTAATATTTTCCTTGTGTACACATTCCTTTGGAATCCAGACATTCTTGTATTATTAGATGACTGGAAGGCTATGAACTTGAATCGTGTCTCATTAGCCCCTACAAAAATCAGCTTTAGTTTTTAAAGAAAAAAGGAAACAAAAAGACAGTAAGACAAAAACAGTCAAGTTTAAATGTGGTACTACATGTTTTTCTAAAACAACAATATTGATTGATTTGTCTGTTATAAGTAAGCTGATTAGAATTTTCATTTAAATTCAGGTAGCAATAAACTTGCCTTTCCATTGGAAATAATAAGGTATATATAACTTATTTTGATTCTGCTAATCTCTAGATTTCCTAATGGTAAGGGAAAAAATAGGTAAATTTATCATAGAAACTGTGTTAAATTTTATAACATAGTTTCATTCTTCTTTTTGCTGATTTTATTTTGTTTCCTTTTATGTTTTACCTACCAGATGTTTATGATTTTTCTTGTAAGCCACCTTAAGTCCTTTTGGTAAGAACCAGAGAATAAATAATGCACTAAAACAAATAATAATAATGCTATTAATAAAGCTGTATTTCAGAAGTTAAGTAGTATTTTTCATAATGGATTTATTATTTTCTTTCTTCTCTGGCCTTCACTTCCTGCCTATCAATACAAATGATTGAAAATAAGTTCTCCAAGTAGAAACTGTAAGCATCACAATGAATGTGGAATGAGCTGTTAGAAAATATTAAATGGGCTCCCATGGCAGGAGATGCCAGTCACCAGTGCTCTGAATTTGTTGTAAAAGAATCTCTAATGTGAGACACTGTAATTGCACCTGACAAGCAATTCTGGAGTCACTAGACATTTCTGGCTAGAAATCCAGAAGACATTAACCAAGTAATCTTAATTACACGGAAGTTGTTTCCAGGTTAGCAACGATTGAATTGAAATATTAAACATATCAAGTGTTAAAGGATGAAATGTAAATAATGGTTTGATTTTCACTCACTGTTTTCATATTAACATCAAAAACTCAGTATCTCCCATTAGAGCAAGGTTGTTTTTTTCCAATGTTCTCTTAACCGAGAGAGAACTACAGTAGTTCCGCCCTTATCTGCAGTTTCATTTTCAGTGGTTTCAGTTCTGTGGTTTCAGTCACCCACAGGCCAACCTTGGTCTGAAACTATTAAATGAAAAATTCCAGAAACAGATCATTCCTAAGTTTTAAACAGCCAGCCTTTCTGAGTAGTGTGATGAAATCTCGAGCTCTGTCTGGTCCCAAGAATACAGTGTTTATGTTCAAGAAACCTTTCTTTTACTCAGTAAGGACCCAAAGCTCAAGAGAAGTGATGTTGCCAATACAGATAAGCCATAGTGAAGCCATAAAGTGCTTCCTTTAAATGATAAAGTTAAAGTTCTCAACTTAAGAAAAAAATCAGTTCTGTATCGAGGTTACTGATAATGAATCGTATACGCAAGAAACTATGAAGAAAGAAAAATAAATTTATACTCGTTTTGTTGCCACACCTCAAACTACAAAAGCTATGACCATAGTGTGTGATAAGTGTTTAATTAGGATGGAAAAGTCATTAAATTGTGCAGTAAAATATTTTAAGATCAAGAGGGCGACCACATTCATATAACGTTTGTTACAGCATATTATTATTATTGTTCTGTTTTATTATTAGTTATTGTTGATCTCTTACTGTGACCAGTTTATAAGTTAAACTTTATCATAGGTTTGTATGTATAGGAAAAAAACATATATAAAGTGTTAGTCGCTCAGTTGTGTCCAACTCTTTGTGACCCAGTGGACTGTAGCCCTCCAGGGTCCTCTGTCCACAGGATTTCCCAGGCAAGAACACTGGAGTGGATTGTCATTTCCTTCTGCAGGGGATCTTCACAACCCAGGGATCAAACCGGGGTCTTCTGCATTGGAGGCAGATTCTTTACACTCTGAGCCACCAGATTCAGGTTTGACACTATTTGCAGTTCCAGGCACCCACTGGGGGTCTTGGAAGATATACCCCAGGATAATGGGCATCTACTGTAGTCACTTCTGTTCTTTAAGCCTTGTCTTGATGCTGTCAGCTGCATTCATACCCTTCCCATTCATTTCATTCTTCCTCTAGAGTCCAGGGATTTATACTAATTGCTTTCCATTTCCCTAAACATAAATACCCATATTTTATTTCCTGATCTCCCACTTTGATGGGCAGATGCTGAAATAGGTTTATGTTTTACAGCCTCCACTCTTCTGTTCTTTAAACACATGCACACTCTTTTGTTTTAAGGATTTTACTACTTGTCACTACAAGGAAACACATGACGATACTAAAAAAAATAAACATTTGAAAAATTACAATGGTTTAGAACATTTCTTTGTATTTTATCCTAACAGTTTTCCTCTAATATGTATTTTAAAATGTAATTTTAACTATTCATATCTTTCTACTTACTTCCAAGTCCTTCACCTTTCATTGAAGGGCCAGGTTCACAGGCTAAGAGCCTCGATACATAAATTTCCTTAGTTAATGGTAGAACCAAAAATAGAATCCTGGTCTTCTGGTTTGCAGATCAGTTCTTTTCCTGTTGCACAGACATAAATTCCAACTGAGGAATTTATGAGTGATCTTGATGCTACAGAAATTTTCATTAATTTCCAGACAAGTCATCATAGCAATAAGAACACTTAAGTTGAAAAATAATTCAGTATTTTATTGTAAGAGGTCACCTCTGATTCAGAAATTTTACCGCTTTTGACACAAAACATATAAAAGCTTTTAAACATTAAAAAAAAAATGAAAAAATAATGTCTAGCTTTTACATTCTCTTGATACATTCCTAAAGCTTCATCAGACTTTATAAATTTAGAGATAATTTGAAACTTCCAGAAGAGTTACAAAAGTAGTATAAAAAATCCATGTATACCCTTTATTCAGATTCCAAAAATGTTATCATTATATTTATTACAATTCTTCCTCTCTCTCTCTCCCCATACACATACACACAAACACACACATTTTTTTTTCTAAATCAGAATACGTTGTTGCCATGAGGAGTTGCAGACATAATTCCCCTTTTCCTTACACTCCTTACTTAAAGTGCATTTTTCTGAAAATAAGAAACCTCCTTAAAGTGAAGTGAAGTCACTCAGTTGTGTCCGACTCTTTGCAACCCCATGGACTGTAGCCTAACAGGCTCCTCCATCCACGGGATTTTCCAGGCAAGAGTGCTGGAGTGGATTGCCATTTCCTTCTCCAGGGGATCTTCCCAACCCAGGAATCGAACCCGGGTCTCCCTCAGTGCAGGCAGACACTTTGCTGTCTGAGCCACCAGGGAAGCTTAAGGAACCTCCTTATATAACTGTAATAAAGTTATCAAAACTAAGAAGTTAACATCGATAGAATACTTTTACCTGATCTGCAGCCTTACTTTAGGTTTTAGTAATTATTTCAATAATATCATTTATAGCAAGAAAAAAAATGTCCAGGATCATGCATTGCATAAAGTCATTTCTGTTCGGTTCTATTCATCTGCTATGTTTCCTAAGTCATGCTTTATAATCTAGGACAGTAGAGTTTTTGAAGATTTTATTCTGAGTATTTTGTGGAACATCCATTAATTTGAGTTTGCCTGATATTTCCTTCTCATTAGATTCAGGTTATGCATTTTGGGCAGGACAAACTCAGAAATGATGTTTTGTTCTTCCTAGTATATCATATCAGGAGGTATTTACTATACATTTGTCCCTTTAGTAGTGAGGGCAATACCAATCATTTCTGCCAGATTACTCAAGAATAAAGTTATAATTTTACTTTCAGAATTAATTGTGATCTTTGTGGGGAAGAGGGGTACTTTGTGATTATGTAAATATCCTGTTACTCCTCAAAGTTTAAACTGATAGTTATAACCTTCATGGATGAATTCTGTAAGAATTTATTATTATGGTAGTTGCCAAATATTGTTTTTCTAATTTAATCATTCCTACTGTATAAGGGAGAGCTTTCCTTTCTCTTTTTAATATAAAATTTATATTTAAATGTATACAAAATGACATTTATATTAAAATGTCACTCTAACAAACTGAATAAAATATATGATCTTATCTTGTTGAGAATGTGACAAAGGCTGTTAGTTGAAATCACATGGGGTAAGATAACCATACTAAGACCTTATCTTATTAGGAAGGAGAACTGCTTTTTAGTAGAAGAAATGCAAAAGATAGCAAAACTGAACTAGGTCACGTCAAAGTTCCCTTCCAACTCTGAAATACTAATTCTGTGTCTCTATAGAGCTGCCTCATAACTGTGGACCAACCCTTCTGGTTGGGGAGATGGGAGTATGGGTAGAGGAAAAAATGCAAATGGGAGATGATAATGGGACAGAAAAAAAGGCATTTTATTCTTGCCATGAAATCCTTGCTGAATTACCCAACAAATAAAAACAAATAATAACTTCTTGCTGTGTAACACAGGGAGCTGAGCTCAGTGCTATGTGACAACCTAGGGCGTGGGATACAGTGGGAGTGGGAGGGAGGTAGAAGATGGAGGGGACATATGTATACTTATGGCTGATTCACTTTGCTGTATGGCAGATACCAACACAACATTGTAAGGCAATTACCCTTCAATTAAAAACAAATTTAAAAACACAAAGTATTTTTGCTCAGCTAGTTGCTTGATCTCAGCTAGCTGCAAACACTAGATATGAATCAACAGACAAGGACACCAGTCCTCCAAATAACAGGATGTACTGATTGTAAGGATATAGAGGAAAAATGGACCATTAGGATAGACATATTACAGAGACAACAGCAACATTTTTTCAAGACAGAACGCACAAGGTTCTTGGACCTAAATTTCACCATTGAACACAGGGTTGTTTATGATATTATGGGAATGGATAAGTTTACCTGTGGAAACATTATTGACGACCTTCAGACCCAGACTGGTGGGCATTAGAACACAAGACTAGACCATCCCTGTGTATATAAGTGTCATCAACAACCTCAGTCTGGGGCAGGAATATGTCATCAATCTCAGTACTACACAAGTACATGATATGATTACAAGACAGAGGACACAGTAAACTCAGACCTCTGAAAAGTCCTCAACAATTGCTCTCAGACTCTGCAGTCCACGGAGTCTCCTATAAGTACATTCCTGAACAAGATGCAGCAGAATTAGAAAGGAACTCTTTCCCAGAATTCTTAGGGGACCTCATCAAAATTTTCTTTCTCCATCTCATTCACCACTTAGTCTCAGTCTACACTCTTACACCACCTGGGCTGTTTTGGGATTTCGCATCTTCTGCAACGCCAGATTTCCTATACTCTGTACTAGCCAGAGGTCCTGAAGACAAATGACCTAGGCCCAGAAGAATTCTAAACATGGTGGCTTTGCCCAATAACATATTAATATTAACTTCATAATTCTCTTTAAACTGTCACCTGTGAGCACATGATAGGAAATAAGTTTGCCTTAAGCTCACTTAAATAAGCAAGGAACAATTAAATAGCAAACCCTTAACAGAGTGGGGAGATTTGTAGTGGGTATGCATGAAGGAGTGTGTTGTACAATCAAATTTAGAGCAATTTAGAGGATGAGATGGTTAAACAGTGTCAGTGAATCAACAGACATGAATTTGAGCAAACTCCTAGAGATAGTGAAGGACAGAGGAGCCTGGCATGCAGTCTAAGGACTGCAGTCCTTGGGGTTGCAAAGAGTAGGATACAACTTAGTGACTGAACAACAGCACCTGTGCAGAGGGGAGGATATGGCTTACAGTTCTCAGGGGAGACATGGCTTAGAGTTATTCATGTGAGTACTCTGTTGGTAAGGTGAGGTAGGAAGACTGTACTGCAACACAAACCTCAAAAGAAATAGAATTTAATAGGTTAAGCACATGCTGGAGTATGTGTTATTAAGTCAACACATATTTACTGATCATATGTAAACAGTTAAGATCTGTACAATAGTTGGGGCTTCTCTGGTGGCTCAGTGGTAAAGAACATGCCTGCCAATGCAAGAGACATAGGAGATGCGGGTTCAATCCCTGGGTCAGGAAGATCCCCTGGAAGAAGAAATGGCAACACACTCCAGTATTCTTGCCTGGAAAATCCCAAGGACAAAGGAGCCTGGCAGGCTATAGCCCATGGAGTCATAAAGAATATGATAGTTAGGAAGTGAATAAAATGCACATGGTTTCTCTCTTGAAATAAAACCTGGAGACACTGAGGTCACCATAGTAAATTTCTGAATACTGAATAAAAAATACCCAGTAAGGAAAGTCAAAATTAATTAAAAGATTTCATGTTAGGGCAATTAAAATTGGGAAGTACTAAAGGAACCTCATTCCATTCCATCAGGAGAAAGCCCAGACATTAGGCATGGAAGAAAAAACATGACCCCAAATAAAGCCCCTCAGCCTTAGAATAAGATGGGTATGAAATAATGAAAGAGAGAATTTTGGACCTGCAATTCTTTGGACTTTAACATACAATGAAAAGATATTTCATATTTATATCTAATTCTTTATGAAATTTTAATAAGAAAATTCATATTCAGAATTGGTATTCATATACAATTTAATTTTGTTGGCAGTATATTATTTGGCACTTTTCCACTCTATTGTGAGTGCTTACTTTAGAGCTTCTTCTGTTGCGCTATATTGAAAAATGTAGACATAATCTGTGATGAGACATTGAACAGAGAAGGCATTTGGGGCTGCGAGTACAGTGTGTCCTTGATATTAAATTAATTTCTGTTTTGTGCTGAAGAGAGACCAGTGAGATGGGCTGCTGGATGATGCAGGCAGATCTCCCTGGGTTGCCTGGCAACCAGCTGCCTGAACTGAATGTTCTGCTTTCCCCCAGACCTCAGCGGATGGGGGAGGGCAAATCAAGATGCCACTGGTTCCAAGGTTTTGGAGGGAGAAAATTAGGATATTCTCCTGCATTTTTATTCCGCCTTTAATAGTGATAAAACCAACATTTTATTTTAACCCTGTTTATTCATCAATTTTTAGTATCCAGAGACAGGGAAATGGGCAGAAAGGTGATTGTTAAGGCTTCTTCAACATACATTATTTTATCCTCAGGTTGTTATGATATTTCACAAACCCAAGTTGCTTATAGATGAAATGATGGTTTATGAAATATAGTTCAGTAACTTCTCTTAAAATTCTTCTCAACTTCAGCCTAATAATATGTGCAAAGAAGCATCATAAATGCTTTCCAAGTGTATATCAAGCTAAGCTTTCTATAGAGCACAAGACAAACAAGGTAATTCTTCATCAGTTATCAGAGCCTTTTTAAGTGATTAAGATATTACCCAAATGAAATTACAATCTCCCCTCCCCCTTCCATCTTTTGATTAGTGACTTTGCTACATAATCAGATGCCCTCATCAGCAACCAAGAGCACTCCTTTTTTTTCTCGCACTCCACTCGATAGATCATCCATGAAGATCCACTACTCTATTTTTATATATTTTTCCCTAATTATCCTTCCTAATGGCCACCACCTTTTTTCACACCTCAATCACACACTGATAGCTTTCTAAATGGAATCCCAGTCACCACTGCAGCCGAGGACATCTCCCTGTTTACAATGGTTCGTATCACATTTTCAGAACAGCGTCTGATCCCCACATCTGCAATATGAATGTGTGTATGTGTGTGTGAGCATGCTCAGTCATGTCCACCTCTTTGCAGCTCCATGGATGGACTGTAGTCTGCCAGGCTCCTCTGTCCATGGAATTTTCCAGGATGAATACAAAAGGGCATATCATAAAAGGCCCTTCCCAGCCTGTCTTTTGCAGACCTTTCTATTCATGGGTCTACATATGAAACTGTGCTGTGCTGTGGGTCCAGGAATGTTGGTTTAAACCACTTCTTAGCTCTTCTGTCAGATGTCTCCCAAATAGTGCCTCTTCCATGAGGCCATTCTGGGAAGGCTGATTTCTCCTCCTTTAGCTTGCATGCATTTTTTCTGACCGGTCTCTTTCAGCAGCGCACTTTGAACATACAATAGTAGTAAGAAATAGACCTGAGTTGAATTCCTACAACTAATACTTTGTTGCCTGTGACATTGGGTGTGTTGAACTTCTTAGACTGCAGTTTCCTCCACTTCAGTTCTGAATAACACCTCCTTCCTGTGGATACTGGCAGCATGAGATAATACTCGATAAGCAGCCATCATTATTCTGGCTTTTAGAGCTAAAACAGGAATTGTTCATTCTTCCCCCCACCATCCCTGTCCTTTCCACACAGGTTGTAAGGATGGGCTACCTTTGCCTGAACTTTCCTGAAGTTAACATACTACCTATTCAAATGTGTACTAAGCCCAGAGAGTAGGTTTTCCTAATGTTGGTCTTTTTTCCTCTCTCTTCTTTTTCCATTATTCTTACATTTGCAATGTTATTGTCACACAAAGAATTCTCTCAGCAGAAGGCATGCATTGAGCTTTCTCAGCCTACCTCACCGGAAGCCTGCTATTCTTTGTGGCCAAGAACAGAACCCCAGGATCAGAGCCTTCTTTGATTCTTTGACTCAGCTACTGAATTTGAATGACCCTGTCATTAAACTCCCTGATCTCCAGCTAGAGAAGCAAAAGTGTTCCAAATAAAAGATTTAAATAACAAACTTAATTCAAAAAATAAATGAGAATACTCAGAACTTCTAGAGGAAACGTGACTATTGTTTCTTTAACCACTTTCAAGGGACTGTGCTTTAATCTAGTACTATCTCTTTAACTTCATTCTTAAATCCTATGCCCACATGTAGAAATTTGCTACTAATCACACCTTAAAACTAGAGTTTATTATGTAAGTAACAGAATTTAATTGCTGTTTATCATTTGATTTGCCCCTGACCTAAATAATTTTTCATTCTTTTCTTATCTCTATGGAAAAAACATGGGAAGGGAGACTTCATCACTGCAAAACATTCACCAGAAAGGATATTTCCCTTATCTAAAAATAGCAATTTTCAATAAATTATAGAAGAAACTCTGCTTACAATTAAATCTTTTCAATTCCTATTCATGAAGTAAAAATAGATGACAGTTTCTAGATAAAAGGATTTTTTTTCTTTTTTTGGAATAAAGCCAAACTACACATAGAAAAACAGGAAATTGGCATAATAGGGTAGTCTTTTGTGTTTACACGGTGAAAATTATCTTACATTATCTTCTATCCAGATGTTTTTTATTAAAAAAGAACAAAATTCAAGCAATATTTTTGTTTATTTACTTAAACAATATTTATTGTTTAAATGCTACTTTTTCATGCACACTGACTCTACTATTGAAATAATTTAGCTACTGGTACCAGGGGGTTTAATCTTATATTTTCAAAGCAGCCATATGAGGCAACTGAAAATTTTATGACTCACTGTTAATCATGTTGCTTACCTTCATGGAAAATGAAGAGCCAGAATTTATAGGGAGAAAGCAGGTGGGGGGGGGGGTGCGGAGGAAGGACTAGTGTTCTGCTTGATCATGAAAATACTAACTCTGTTGTGAGAGAGAAAATCTGGCAAATGATCATAGTTTAAAATACCTTTTTTCCTTGTTATCAGTTGATTCTGAGTAATATTTCTCAGAGCAACCAGAATCTGGTTATTGGGATCGCAGCTTCTTCGTGATAGTTTGCTTCGTGTCTTCAAGACAAGCGTGGCCGTGCAGTGGTGGAGACTGGAAGCCTGTGCTGGGGTTGTCTGATGAATTCTCACTAGGGATGCATGAGCTGTGAATGCTGTACCTCCTCTAATGTGTCAACGATTAAAGCTAGATCAGCTCAGTGCTGAATTCATGGTTTCCTGCGAGTCTGCTTGTCAAACTGTGAAGTCCTTGGAGTTCCTCCAGTGACATCACTCACCCTCTCTCCTCATGGATACCCACCGAGAAACAGCCCCTAGGGGGCTCTGCCCAGGAGTTCCAGGCGTTGAAATGATCAGACAGCTCAGGAGCAGCAGGAAGTACATAGCACTAGACTGGCGGGGATGGGCGACAACTCCCAGGGAGATAACTGAGAAGGGATATTTGATAAACCTCTCCTTCCTATTACATTCTGGGGAGTGTGTGCTCAGTCACTATGTCATGTTTAACTCTTGTGAACCCAAGGACTGTAGCCCTCCAGGCTCCTCTGTCCACTGTAGCCCTCCAGGCTCCTCTGTCCACTGTAGCCCTCCAGGCTCCTCTGTCCATGTTTCCTAGGCAAGAATACTGGAATGGGTTGTCATTTCCTCCTCCAGGGGATCTTCCTGACCAAGGGATCAAATCTGCATCTCTTATGTCTCCTGCAACACCTGGGAAGCCAATATTCTAGGGAAGATGACCGAAGCAGGGAGTGAGAGGGTTGATGCATAAGGTAGGCTGCGGCCTGAGGAACGCAGAGCACAGCACAGTGAAAGAACATTGAAATGAGACTTTCTAGGTCCTTAATTGTCCCTTTTTTCTCTTCTTATCACCTAGTCAACAGATTTTCAATTGAGTTTCTCATTGGAAACCGGATTGCCTCCACTGAAGGAACGGTGAAAACTCAGACACTGATAATAACAGTCATTGGGCCAACAGGAGCAAATCAACAAGAACTCAGTCACTGTAGCAAAAACTAAAGAGGAACAAATAAACAGAGAGATGATCAGTTCAGTTCAGTCGCTCAGTCGTGTCTGACTCTTTGCGACCCCGTGAATCGCAGCACGCCAGGCCTCCCTGTCCATCACCATCTCCCGGAGTTCACTCAGACTCATGTCCATAGAGTCAATGCTGCCATCCAGCCATCTCATCCTCTGTCGTCCCCTTCTCCTCTTGCTCCCAATCCCTCCCAGCATCAAAGTCTTTTCCAATGAGTCAACTCTTCGCATGAGGTGGCCAAAGTACTGAAGTTTCAGCTTTAGCATCATTCCTTCCAAAGAAATCCCAGGGCTGATCTCCTTCAGAATGGACTGATTGGATCTCCTTGCAGTTCCAGGGACTCTCAAGAGTCTTCTCCAACACCACAGTTCAAAAGCATCAATTCTTCAGCGCTCAGCTTTCTTCGCAGTCCAACTCTCACATCCATACATGACCACTGCAAAAACCATTGCCTTGACTAGATGGACCTTTGTTGGCAAAGTAATGTCTCAGCTTTTGAATATGCTATCCAGGTTGGTCATAACTTTCCTTCCAAGGAGTAAACGTCTTTTAATTTCATGGCTGCAGTCATCTTCTGCAGTGATTTTGGAGCCCAAAAAATAAAGTCTGACACTGTTTCCACTGTTTCCCCATCTATTTCCCGTGAAGTGATGGGACCAGATGCCATGATCTTCATTCTCTGAATGTTGAGCTCTAAGCCAACTTTTTCACTCTCCTCTTTCACTTTCATCAAGAGGCTTTTTAGTTCCTCTTCACTTTCTGCCATAAGGGTGGTGTCATCTGCATATCTGAGGTTATTGATATTTCTCCCAGCAATCTTGATTCCAGCTTGTGCTTCTTCCAGCCCAGCGTTTCTCATTATGTACTCGGCATATAAGTTAAATAAGCAGGGTGACAGTATACAGCCTTGACGTACTCCTTTTCCTATTTGGAACCAGTCTGTTGTTCCATGTCCAGTTCTAACTTTTGCTTCCTGACCTGCTTATAGGTTTCTCAAGATGCAGATTAGGTGGTCTGGTATTCCCATCTCTTTCAGAATTTTCCACAGTTTTTTGTGATCCACACAGTCAAGGGCTTTGGCATAGTCAATAAAGCAGAAAGAGATGTTTTTCTGGAACTCTCTTGCTTTTTCCATGATCCAACGGATGTTGGCTAGTTAAAGTCATGCTCAAAATTCTCCAATCCAGGCTTCAGCACTACGTGAACCGTGAACTTCCAGATATTCAATCTGGGTTTAGAAAAGGCAGAAGAACCAGAGATCAAATTGCCAACATCCACTGGATCATGGAAAAAGCAAGAGAGATGATCAGACATGAAAATTTACCTCATTTAAGTGACATTAAAGGCATTAAAATGTCCTCAGAGATAAAAGATGATATGAAGGAAAGTGAGATATCTTGTCAAACAGTGAATTTTGAAATGAGGGCTGGTTTGCTCTTATCTCTTTAAGATACAGTCAGATGATCTCACAGCCCTGTGATTAGAGCACAGTCATTATGTTTTCCTGTGATCTGCTCTCCGGGACATGTGCTGGCTTCTGACTCATTGGTACTGTCTTGTGTCCAATTCCAGATCTTGACATTAATTACTGTGCACCCTTTTAAAATTATTTAGAAGTCCTATAGAGTCATCCTGTTGTCAACATTTCTTCCTGTCTCTTACTTTTCACTTTTTCCCATCTAGGCTTTATCCTCTTTAGGCAAAGAAAGTGAAAAGACACAAATTTTTCAGTGTATTTATGCTCCAGTGAGTCATACCCACCCCTTCCTTTAAAGTTGAAAGGTTTTACCACTGGTCATTACAGGGTGTTCAAAAAGCAAATGTATCAGTAGCTTATTAAGATATAAATAAGTAAATAAATAAATCTTGGGCTTCTGATTCTAGAACAAAGAGTAAGTACATATTGAAAGTGTGATCTCTTTCTCTACACACAGAAATTATAGGAAAAAATATAGTAAGTGTACATCTTCAGATGAAAATAATGAAGAAGAATTCTCTGTAAACAAGAAACAACCATGACACCCGTAGTACCCATCTGACCTGGGTCCAGAGCTCTACAACCAAACAAACTCCAGGCCAGAGCCACATTTCAAAAAGGACCAGCATTAATATTACAAAATCATTACCATTCAGGAAAGAGTCACAATTAAGAACTGTTTTATTGGCTTTCTCATCAGCTATTCAAAGAAATCAATATTCTGAAAAGACATACACAAAAACCTTAAAAATCAGAAGTACTTATAAATTACAAAATAAAAAATAGTAGGGCATCAAAAATAATTTACAATATAAATATCAAAGAGAAAATTAGACAAATAATATTATTAGGAAATAAGAATAGGAAATTCTAAACAAAGGAAAGAAAAGTTGTGAAAAGAAATCATCAGAAATCATATAAATAATATTATTGAATTTAAAAATGCAATAATATATGACTGAATAAAGGACTAAAGAGAAAAAACTACTGAACCAGAAGATTTAACTTTGAAAATGATCTAAAATATAGCACAAAAAAATTAAAGAAAAGAAAATATAAAAGCTGGTAACTTCTAAGCATTTTCTTTTAGAAGTTATTTCCTGAAATTTTCTGAAATTTTTAGGACTGCATCTGCTGTTATTCTCCTATCCCCTGATTTCAATCTTAGGACTTTCCTTAGAAACCTTTCTTTTTATTTTAGTACTTTTACTGCTGAGAGTAAGTTGAGAGCTCCCCACGCTTCCTTCTCTTTAATCTATCTTTATCTGTGGGCTCAGGAGAGTACAATATCAGGTGTTCTCACATCAGGAGAGAACAATTACTAGAAGATTCATTCAAGAGAATTACTGTTTCTTCCTTTTTAAAAAACTGCATAAAAATAAATAAATAAATAAATAAATAATAAAAAACTGCATAATGGTCTTATGAGGTGGTAATGATGAAAAAAGTAACAAAAAACACAAAATATTATTTTTAATCCAATAAAAATTTCACTTCCCAGAAATGACCACTGTTAATAATTTTGGTGGGCATCTATCAAGCACACCTATATATGCCCACACTTACACAGATTTACACGCATGAAATAATATTATAGTTATCATCCTGTACTCTAATTTTTTCTATTCCTTGAACTATTTTTTTTACATCAATAAAACTAGATAGCCATATTAATTAATATGGTTACCAAAAAATCCATTTTATGGCCACTCAATGTATTTAACTCACTAACAGAAAATGTAGAAGATGCAGGAGACCCAGGTTCAATCCCTGGGTCGGGAAGATCCCCTGGCAAAGGGAACGGCAACTCACACTAGTATTCTTGCCTGGGAAATCCCATGGACAGAGGAGCCTGGCAGGCTACAGTCCATGGGATTGCAAAGAGCCAGACATGACTGAACATGCACACACACGATCATAAACTATTACCTTAAACCATCCTCTCAACTGAGACCCTTATTTCATCCATGTGCATATAATCTTAGTTTCTTCCCTGCTTTAGAAAGGCAATATAACATAGCAATACTCTCACATCTTGTCCTAAAGTATTATTGCTTTATCTTAAAAGAAAGACCTCAAATTTTATTTTTTTAAGCATTATTTAGGTTAAAAGTTTGGGCATGAACTTTTTTAAATGCAAAGAAAAGAAACTCATATTTTAAAATCAAGCAGTTGAAAAGAGGTGTTTAGAAGGCAGCCTGAAATAAAGAAAATTACAGATCCCCTTTCCCACTGGAGCATGAGGGGTCAGTCAGTCAGTTAGTTCAGTCACTCAGTCGTGTCCGACTCTTTGTGACCCCATGAATCACAGCACGCCAGGCCTCCCTGTCCATCACCAACTTCTGCAGTTCACTCAGACTCACGTCCATCGAGTTGCTGATGCCATCCAGCCATCTCATCCTCTGTCGTCCCCTTCTCCTCCTGCCCCCAATCCCTCCCAGCATCAGAATCTTTTCCAATGAGTCAACTCTTCGCATGAGGTGGCCAAAGTACTGAAGTTTCAGCATCATTCCTTCCGAAGAAATCCCAGGGTTGATCTCCTTCAGAATGGACTGGTTGGATCTCCTTGCAGACCAACGGACTCTCAAGAGTCTTCTCCAACACCACAGTTCAAAAGCATCAATTCTTCAGCACTCAGCTTTCTTCACAGTCCAACTCTCACATCCATGCATGACCACAGGAAAAACCATAGCCTTGACTAGACGGACCTTTGTTGACAAAGTCATGTCTCTGCTTTTGAATATACTATCTAGGTTGGTCATAACTTTCCTTCCAAGGAGTAAGCGTCTTTTAATTTCATGGCTGCAGTCATCTTCTGCAGTGATTTTGGAGCCCAAAAAAATGAAGTCTGACACGGTTTCCACTGTTTCCCCATCTATTTCTCATGAAGTGATGGGACCAGATGCCATGATCTTCGTTTTCTGAATGTTGAGCTTTAAGCCAACTTTTTCACTCTCCTCTTTCACTTTCATCAAGAGGCTTTTTAGTTCCTCTTCACTTTCTGCCATAAGGGTGGTGTCATCTGCATATCTGAGGTTCTTGATATTTCTCCCGGCAATCTTGATTCCAGCTTGCGTTTCTTCCAGCCCAGCGTTTCTCATGATGTACTCTGCATAGAAGTTAAATAAGCAGGGTGACAGTATACAGCCTTGACGTACTCCTTTTCGTATCCATCCTATTTAAGAAGATGGGAAGAGGAAGACGGCACCACCCCTGCTTCTTTCCTTACCTGGTTACTCGCCTCCTTCCAAGAGCAAAAGAAGAAGCATGTAGGACTCCATAGCGACCCACTAGGACTTGTGTTTATTACCAATACAGTATTGTAAAGTAATTAACCTCCAATTAAAATAAATAAATTTATATTTTAAAAAAAGAGATAGACAAAATATTTCAAAGCCTTTGTTTAAATGGAGAACATATTGGAATAGTAGGTTTATACTATACCTTCATGAATATGGGGAGAAGAAGAGAGCAATTTTGCCTAATAATACATATCTAGAGTAATTTATATTTCCAAAAGAATAAAAATTCACATTTAAATAAAAAAATGAACATAACAACTTGTCAACTAAAAGCCAATTAGAAAACCAAATGTTTTAGACATTAAAGGCTGCATTTTAGAGGATAGGAAAATTTCTCCATTCCAGATGGATGTCCTAAAAATTTCCATTATTAAAGTAATGCTTACAGGAGAAACTTTATAAAAATCAAAGACAGAAATGCAGCACTATGCATTTTCTTAAGACAGAATTTTGTGAATGCTTTTATTTAACATTTTGTCAAAAGGAAGTTGACAAAACAGAATGGTGTCAATTACTACAGTTGAAGAAAAAAAAGGGAACCTTTTCTCCCTTTCATTTTTTTGAGATTCCCTTTGCTAGTGATTGCTAATAGAAGCAGCAAGATTTTCAAGGCTAAATTCAAGAATTTAACCAGTTAGCTCAAAGAAAATCTTAAAAGTTTGAATATGAGAAATAGTAGGAGAGTAAAGGAAAATAAATGAAACAAAAATATAATTGTTCATACTTCAACCAAGGATTACAGTGGAGGAAAAATTATTAAACTGTTTCTTGCATTTATCAGTTTCAAGTCTACTCAGCACTTTGAGCTTGGAGAATAGAAAGATTTATATTTATGTCAGAACTGTTTTAGAAAAAAAAAAAAAAAGATGAGTGATGTAAAACCAGCATATAAAAGGCAAAGAGAGTGAAAAAGATAGGAGCAGTTCAGTTTCTGCCTCTGAAACTAAATAAGACAAAAGTACAGGTGTTTCTCTCTTTCCAAAACATAAAACTTTTCGATTTAGTATAAATTTTATCAATATTTATGTCGTGAAATAGTAATAATATTCTGTAGCTACCAAAGTCCCTCTGTTGTTTCCTTTTGCTAAAATTAATACTTGGTATCATGTCATCAACACAATTTCTATGCAAAGTTAATTCCCTGGGGCTTCTTAATAACGGAGATCAAGTCCTTTTTTATGACAAGGAAAATGTTCAGTTCTCTTCTCAGTTAGCTGGGAGTTGGAGGGGGAATACACGTATTAATATCAGAATGGGGGTTTTCTGGCTTCTGTAAATGAAATGCAGGGCCCTGTGACTTCTGCCAACCATTTACATCAAGACTTTCTCTCTTACCTATATTACCTCTTGTATCTAATCTCTATACACAAACAGTGCATATAGTGACAACAACATGTAACAATCACTTATTTGAAACCACTGCTCCAGAAAGATATTCACACATGATAGTGTCATCAGGAAGCCATGAGCTTCACAGACCTCTCTCCCACAGTTCTAATCATCATTTCAAACATTCTTTATCCCATCAATTCAGTTCTGAGATCTATTTTTTTTAGACTATCTCCTTTTTTAAAATTTTTCATTTTTTTAACACCAAAAACACTTTGTATTGGGGTATAGCCATAAACAATGTTGTGGTAGTTTCAGGTGAACAGTGAAGGGACTCAGCCATCTTTATTGCAGCCTAAATCGGTGCAGAGAAGAATCTAGCTTGTCAGTGCCCCAACAGTGTCATCTTCTGGCCAATATGAGGAATTTTACCTTTCTTCAGAAAGTGAAAGTCTCTCAGTAGTTGACTCTTTGCAACAGTCCATGGAATTCTCCAGGCCAGAATACTACTGTGAGTAGCAGCTGTTCCCTTCTCCAGGGGATCTTCCCAACCCAGGGATCAAACCCAAGTCTCTCTCATTGCACCCGGATTCTTTATAGCTGAGCCACTAGGGAAGCCTTGCTTCAGAGGCCAGTCTCAATGGCTGAATTCTAAACAGAGAGCACAGTTGTTCTCACCAGGAAAAAATGAAAGGATAATTAAGTGACTTGAGAGAAGTGTTACTTAATGCTATCGTGGTGATCATATTGCACTATACAAATGAATCAAATCACCACATACACCTTAAGCTTACACAGGGTTGCATGGCAATTATATCTTAATATTATTTTTATTTTTTAAAAAAAGGCAGTACTGCAAATGGCAGTCATTGCCTCGCCAAAATCAGAAACTAGGACGCCTCTGGGCACCTTTTTCCCCCTTAACCCATGACCACATGCTTCTAAATAATAGTTCCTTTGATGGTACACAATTTCAGATGTGAAAGAATGCTTAAAGATAATCTAGTCCAACAGCTTCATTTCATAAATGTTGGAAACCAAGGTCACAGAATAAAATGACTTGTTCAGGACCACATAGGGTATTATTATCAGTGAAGCCAGGTAGAATCCAGATATTTTTCTGGGTCCTAATTAAGTGCTTTTTTACACTTTACTATATGAGTAAAGTGTTCTCATAAATTGTTTCTATTCTTTCCTATTTCCTCATCCAGAATGACCTTGAATAAATCACCATTATTATTACATTCTTCTGCCTTAGGAATAGTAATGGGTGTGCACATGCACACATTTCCACAAAAGGATGTGGTCAGGGAAAGAATCCATCAAAGTGAGCCCTGCCAATACCAGTGTTGAGGAGGGCTGTGGGCATACTCAGGCTTTTACCTCACCTTGAGGAACAATATCCTGAGAGGTTTAACACTGCAGGGGAAAGGAAAGAATTCATTAAAATTATTCAGTCAGCCTCTAACCAAAAAACTAACATGCTCTGGAGGGAGGCAGGGACTAGAACCTAGTGTTGCTAAAATATATTATCTAAAATATCCAGTTTTCAACAAAAAATTAACATACAAAGAAACGGAAAAGTATGATTCATAGCGCAGGGGAAAAAAGCAGGCAAAAAAGCTGCCTATGAGACTAATGAAATGTCAAATTTTAATAGGAAAATATTTTAAAATTGTCCTTATAAATATGTTCAAATAACTGAAGGAAGCCATAATTAAGCAAAGGAATGTGTACTAACAATGTTAGATCAAATAGAGAATATCAATGGCTAGAAATTATAAGAACCGAATGGAAGTTCTGGAGTAGAAAAGTACAATTATTGAAATAAACAATTTATTAGAGGGAATCAAAGGTAGACTTAAATTGGCATAAAAAAGAATGAACAAACTTGAAGATAAACTGATATATATACTGATATAAACTGATATATATATATGCATGCAATATATACACATATAATTGTAATATACTTGCCAATAATATCAAACACGAGTTGGATGGGAGAAAGTCTGTATTGGGCAAAGAAAATGACACGATAACTCAAAAGCACAGAAACGAATGGTGAAAGCCAAAAATAAGTAAGAAGGTTATTATAACAAAAGCTATAAATACACAGTTGCTTTACATACTTCCCCCAGTTTCTTAAAAACCATAAACTTATATAAAGCAATAATTATAACGTGTTGTTGGAATTATAGCATTCATAGATGCAATATGTCTAACAACAATACCACAAAAAGAGGGGGAATTGAGTAGAGATATATAGAAGTAGTGTCTCTATATTGCTCTGGAATTTATTTAGTATACATTTGAAACTGATTGTGATAAGTTAAGATATAAGATGGTAATCCCGGAGCAACTATTAAGGTAATAACTCAAACAAAATAGTGAAAAACTCATTAAATAAATCAAAATTCTATTTCATAAAGTCAATTTTTAAAAGTAAAGGAGAAATAGAGGAACAAAAAAGACAGAATGAAGCATAGAAAACAAAAAACAGGTAAAATAGCAAATATAAATCCAACTATATCTATATTAACATTAAAATGTGAATGAATTAAAATTCAATCAAAAGACAGAGATCATCAAACTGGAGCAGAAAAAACTTTTCCTAATACATTCTGTCTACAGGAGACACACTTTAGATTCAAAGATACAAACAGAAGGAAAACAAATGCATAGAAAAAGGGATATCATGCAAACAGCAACAGCAAGGGAGTTGAAGTGGTTAGACTAACAGACAAAATAGACTTTAAAACACAAAATGTTACTAGAGATAAAAAGGAATATTTTACAATGATAAAAGGCTTAATCTTCTAAGAAAATAGTACAATCATAAATACACATGTATTTAATAATATATAGTGACCTCAGAATCTATAGGAACTAGGGACATTCAGACACATAAGAAATGGGGGCGGGGGGGAAATGAACCTGCTACAACATGGATGAACCTTGAAAACATTATGCTAAGTTAAACGAATCAGTCACAGAAAACACATTTTATATGATTCTATTTATATCAAATGTCCAGAACAGGCAAACCTATAGTTATAGAAAGTAGATTAATGGTTGCTTAGAGCTGAAATTGATGGAGGTAATGAGAAGGTGATCTGTAAAAGGTATATGATATCTTTTTGTGATGATAAAAATGTTCTAAAAATTGACCATGGTGATGGTGGACACTCTGTGAATATACTAAAAAATACACTGACTCCTATAATTTAAATGGGTGAATTCTCTAGCATATGAAATATATCACAATAAAACTGGTTAAAAATTGTGGCAATGGAAAAGTTTGGATACACTCTTGAAATAAACAAGGATTATATACATATATATATAATATGATTTCAAATTTATAAATACACATATGTAGATAGATATATGGATCACATAGGATTTTAGAAAATTTAGTTCCAATTTAGTCACTCATTAAAGAGATAGCAGAAATGTCAGAATGTTAATGGTGATTATTATTTAGGTGGTAGGGTTAATTTGTAATTTCTAGTCACTATTTTTTACGGTTTTCCTATTTTCTTCAAATCTATTTATTTTCAAAAGGAAAAAAAATGATTACTATTTTTGAGGGTCCAGGAATTCTGGAAGTCAAACTCCATCTTTGATTTAATGTAGAAAATCTGCATTCATACTACAGAATTCAAAGCACGGTCATAAAGAGCAGATACACCGACCTAAGTCTAGAGAATCGATGAAAATACCTGTCACTAGATAGATTAGCACATTTCTGGTTTCTGAAACATAACTGAATTTCTTTATATCAGACTTAAGTACATAATAGTCATCACAGCATAGATGACAAAGTGATAAATTTAATGGAATGAATTGAGTAGACAACGGATTTCTTTTTGGAAAAATGAAAACTACTCCATGCAAATTGAAAAGAAGTTGCTGGAAGAGTAAGCACGTGTGCTCTAATTATGACAATACAGAGGCAACATTATTAGCACAAAGTTAAAACCCTTGCATTCACATCCTAGCTCAGCAAATTTCTATCTCTGAGACACTGCAGGAGTGCCTTAACCTCTCAGTGCATTAATACACTCCTCTGTATACTGGGATAATAACGTCTACTCTATATGAAAATTCTCATAATAACATATGTCAGTGTTTATAAAGTGCATAGCATAGTACCTGGCACATGGTAAGTGCCACAAAGATTTTCTTGAATACAAATTTATATAAATATATACATGTTAATGACAAAAAAAAAAATCTATTCAACCTATTTATCCCAGATGCCACTTAGCCATTCACCCCAGCTGGTTTCAGAGACCACATGCCCCATATAAAGGCAAGGCAAATCTGTAAGCACAGATAATGACATAGTACTTTATGGTCCACAAGTATGTACTTGGATTAGTGCTTTTCTCAGAGCCAACTTCACATCCTTGTTTCTCAAGCTGTATATCAAAGGATTCAGGGAAGGGTTAACAATATTATTGAACAACGGAACCACAGAATCCAGCCAAGGGCTGGAGGCAGGCCGGAGATAAATGAGGACCACGGGTCCATAGAAGAGCAGGACGGAAGTCAGGTGGGCACTGCAGGTGGAGAAGGCTCTGTGCCTCCCTTCTGAGGAGCTGATTCTCAATATAGAGATAATGATGCGAGTATAAGAAGTGAGGACAAGAAGGAAACACAGGAGTGCCACAACACCTACGTTGGTGACACTCACCCTGTGAGCTAGAGAGGTGTCTGCACAGGCCAGGGGCAGCACCACCGGGATGTCACAGAAGAAATTGCCCACCTCCTTGGGGCCACAATAAGGTAACTTAAACACAAGGAATGTGAGGACAGACGCATGCACACTGCTCCCCATCCAGGTGCTCAGAGTCAAGATGGCACACACCCTGGGGTTCATGTACCGTGAACCGTGTACACATGGCCGTGTACCGCAAGGGGTGACAGATGGCGGCAAAGCGGTCATAGGCCATCACAGTGTACAGGAAACACTCCGTGCAGCCCAGGAAGTGATAAAAGAAGAGCTGGCAGGCGCAGCCCTGGTAAGAGATGGTCCGGCTTTGCCCCAGAAGGTAGAGCATCATTTTGGGGGAACTCACAGAAGGGAAAAAGATGTCAAACACTGACAGGTTGCCCAGGAAGAAATACATGGGGGTGTGGAGGTTGGAGGAAGTGAGGGTGGCCAGGAGAATGAGCAGGTTCCCCACTAGAGTGAGCAGGTAGAAGGTGAGGAAGAAGACAAAGAGCGCGTGTTCCAGCCCCTGTGTGTGAGGGATTCCCATGAGGAGGAACTCGGTTACTGGAGTGTGATTCCTCATCTTCACATCTAGTCACACCTGGAAGGTCAGACAGTGGTCTCACTGAGATGGGCTTTTCCCAAAACAGTAACACCTGCACAAGACCCAGGGGAAAGGGATAATATCTATATACTATACATAAAAAACTTCTAGATGGGAGTCAGTCCAGTCCTTACTAATTAATAAGTGACATTCAGCCATTGTTTCCTCAGAAAAATAAGAGATGACACAACAGGCAGAATAGACTAGAAAGCAGAAAATAAATCTTACACTTGGATTTATCTGAGTTTCAATTCCAAATCTACTCCCCACTCTGTAACCCTGGAAATTTTTGAAAAATAATCTCTAAATCTCCTCTGTGTCCATGTTCATGGTATAATATATCTTATGATTCTTATGAGAATTAAAGCTTTAATGTATATATATATAAAGTCTCCTGTGTAATGACTGCTCTTACTCACTCTTGTTTAAAAATTCACTCAAGATGCTAATATTCTGATATAATGCACTTTTACTCCACATGGAGTTTCTCTTCGGCTGACCTGCACCTACAGGAGTTTGGAACCACCTATTGATTAAAATGATTCACAGAAATGTTTTCTGCATCATCAACAGAAACAATGGAAAACTAAAAACTGTCTGGTAGGAATACATTGAGACAAGATGGAAATGATAATACTTAATCAGGAAAACAGGCACTTAGCAATAATAAAAACAGCTATCTTATTTCAATGTAACATTCAGTCTCTCAATAGAAATTATGTCTGCAATATGACAACAAATGCCATCCTGATGAAGGTTTTTAAGGTTCAGCATCATTAATTAGGGGATATCTTAAGAAAATCCATGAAATCTGCAAAGCCAATATTAGTCCAAACTCAAATAGACCTAATTCCCATCTTCTCTCACCTGCCTATGGTATGTATAGCCCATCAGATGAGGAGAAGAGAGTGCTCTAGAAAGAAGGCACCTACAGGTGGAAGGGAAAGAGTGGACATGGGCTGGAATCCAGGCTCCACATCCACCCTCCTGTTTCCTTTAATTTAGGTGCTGTGGAACATGACGGCCAGGCTCTGAAACCAGAGAAGTTGAAGACGCCTCTTTGTCACATTCAGTCACTCAGGCCAACAGGGAGTCTGGTCCCTGATAAAAGGAGAGGCATCCATTTCCTGAAGAGAGAATAGATATCTTGTGTGTTCCTTTGGGACCCACTCCCCATGTGGGATGTCTGTATAACAGAGGGAGCAATTAGAGTGGAGACTTTCTGCTCCTTCCTTCTGCCCACTGTCTCTATCTCATTAATTCTTAGATGAAAATGTAATTACCTTAAAAAGTGAGGAAAATGTTAGTCACTCAGTCATGTCTGACTCTTTGCAACCCCATGGACTATAGCCCCTCAGGCTCTTCTGTCCATGGGATTCTCCAAGCAAGAATACTGGAGTGGGTTGCTATTTGCTTCTCCAGGGGGTCTCACACATTGCAGACAGATTCTTTACTGTCTGAAGCACCAAAAGCATTTACTTATTTTCAGTTCTCAAATCCCTTAGATTAACAATAACACTTGGGCATTTTTATCTAGTGGAAAGCCATCCATTGAGTTCAGATTTTTGAAATTTCCCAGTGATCTTGTGTTTGGAAGAAATAGGTTTAAGAAAAAAGCTGAGGATTAGGAAAGGAACCACTTATAGAAATGAGGCAACAATTCCATTTGGTGTTAACAAAACTGCTTTTTTCTATAATTAGTTGTATAGTTCCCCAATATCACTTTCTCAACTGCTTCAATTAATATCTTATCCTTTTCTAAAGACTCTGTTCTTCATTTTCATTTTCAAGATCACTACTAGTCTTTCTATTAGCATTCTTTACGGTGGGTGTGTGCATGCCAAGTCGCTTCAGTCGTGTTTGACTCTGTGAACCCATGGACAGACTGTCCATGGGATTTTCCAGGCAAGAATACTGCAGTGGTTGCCATGCCCTCCTCCAGGGCATCTTTCCAACCCCAGAATCGAACCCATGTCTCATCTCTCCTGTATTGGCCAGCAGGTTCTTTACCACTGGTGCCACGTGGGAAGCCCTTAACTACTGTAACTAGGTTCAATTTATGTTATAAGAATCAGTCTACTGACTGCTGTGTAGACAAAGGATCAGAACAGACAAAGGTAGAATTAGGTAGGACTGTGATCACGCTGGGCTTCCCTGGTAGCTCAATGGTAAAGATTCCGCCTGCAATGCAGGAGCCACAGGAGACACAGATTCAATCCCTGGGTCGGGAAGATCTCCTGGAGAAGGAAATGGCATCCCACTCCAGTGTTCTCGCCTGGAGAATCCTCATGGATAGAGGAGCCTGGTGGGCTATGGTCCATGGAGTAGCAAAGAGATGGACACAACTGAAGCGAATTAGCATTCACGTGAGCATGTTATTTTTAATGGCCATTCAGAGAAGAAAATGGCAACCCACTCCAGTATTCTTGCCTGGAGAATCCTGTGGAGAGAGGAGCCTGGTGGGCTGCTGTCCATGGGGTCACACAGAGTCGGACACGACTGAAGCGACAGGAGCAGCAGCAGCAGCAGCAGTGAAACAAGCACATGGATCTATTTTAAATGTTATAGCTAAAATTCCTTTGATGTAATACAAAATGCGCAAAAGTGACAATGCTTTAAGTATTTACAACATTCTAATCATCATTGTCATTTTTTCATGCTAAGGAATTCAGAAGAGTCTTCTGTCTCTCTGGTTTTGAAATCACAATTACTTACTGAGAATATCATATTTTTTTTTTTTAGCCAACTGTTCAAGGACACTTTATTTCATCCTTGCATCAATCATATGAGTAGACATCACTTTCTTTTTGAAGATAAAAATAAGGCTGGAAAAGTTTAAATAATTATCAAAATTTACTCCAAAAGTCAATCACAGAACTTGGATTTGAATGTCAGTGTCTGCATTTAAAACTTATGTTCATTTCTAACAAACTGAAATAAATAACTTTAGTCTTAATTTTAAAAGTAAATATATTATAGTCTTATATTTCTACTCGTTTTCTTATTCGTTCCTTTTGTTTTCAAAATGAAGGTGATGAATCAAATCATCATAAAAGCTTAAATTGTTTTGACAAGCAATGATTTCTTTATATTTTAAACAGTTTTATTGAGATATAATTTCTATGCCATAAAATACCCACTTAAAGTTACAACTCAATGAGAATATTTTTACAAAGAATATGTACTTACAGAGAGGTACAACAATCACCACAGGCTAATTTTAGAACTTTTCCTTCATATGAAAGAGAAGTGTCCATTTCCAGTCATTTCCATCAATATCCCAAGCTCTAGGCAACTATTAATCTATTTTTGGTCTCTATGAACTTGCCCTTTTTGATTATGTTTTACAAGTAGTCACAAATTATGTGTTCTTTTTGTCTGGCATCTTTCACTGAATATGTTTTTGAGATTGATCTCTGCTATTGCATGCATCAGTATTTTTTAAAGCTGCTTCATTTTGGTGAACAATATTTTATCATATGGATATTTTTATGTCCTGAACCATAAGGTAAGATTCTAACTTTATTCCTAGTACCTGCAGACCCCTAAAAGTTTATTGGTGTAACTAGAAATATTTTGCATATCTCAAAATCATCACCAAAATCCAGTCCAAACTGAATTATTTTGGAATGTTACATATTAAACCGTTCAGAATGTCAATTCTGAATTTATATATATATTATATTCACAGTTTTTATTATTTTGTTTCAGCTTATCATCTCAACTTCTTTACTGTGAAAAGCAGTGCTGTATTAGTGAAAATCAGACCAGCTCTGAAATATTTTGTAATTAATAATGTGCCCTCAGTTCAGTTCAGTTCAGTTCAGTCGCTCAGTTGTGTCCGACTCTTTGCAGCCCCATGAATCGCAGCACACCAGGCCTCCCTGTCCATCACCAACTCCCGGAGTTCACTCAGACTTACATCCATTGAATCAGTGATGCCATCCTGCCATCTCATCCTCGGTCTTCCCCTTCTCCTCCTGCCCCCAATCCTTCCCAGGATCAGAGTCTTTTCCAATGAGTCAACTCTTCACATGAGGTGGCCAAAGTACTGGAGTTTCAGCTTTAGCATCATTCTTTCCAAAGAAATCCCAGGGCTGATCTTCAGAATGGACTGGTTGGATCTCCTTGCAGTCCAAGCGACTCTCAAGAGTCTTCTCCAACACCACAGTTCAAAAGTATCAATTCTTCAGCGCTCAGCCTTCTTCACAGTCCATCTCTCACATCCATACATGACTACTGGAAAAACCATAGTCTTGACTAGACAGACCTTAGTCAACAAAATAATGTCTCTGCTTTTTTCAACTACCCTTTCTATTAATTATTTTACTTTGCACCTAAGTAATAACAAGAATTCTTCATGGAGTTTATGTATTTCATAATCAGTATCTCTATGATACTTTAAAACACACACATTAAGAAAAGACATAAGCCACAGTGAGCCTTATATGTACTATCTCATTTCAACTTTCAGAGGGAGGTGGGAGGGGGGTTCAGGATGGGGAACACGTGTACACCCATGGCGGATTCATGTTGATGTATGGCAAAACCAAAACAATATGGTAAAGTAATTAGCCTCCAATTAAAATAAATAAATTTAAATTTTTTTTAAAAAAAGAAATGCTGTTCTTGGCAAAATCACAAGACATTAAAGAAACAGATAACCTAATAGCCCCCAACTGTACTGTTCTTTATATTGTATTATTCCTAGATTTTCCATATCATTAATTTATTCAATAAGTATCCACAGTGAAATGCACTTGTCACCCAGACAGATTAAATTAGCTTCGCAATACATTCACTTTCAAAACACTTATACATATATATACATCGCATTCATGAATTTATGAATATATGACTTATACATGAGTAAGGATATATAAATTTGCAAAGAGAAATAAAATACCATATTTACTAGGATGTATGAGTTAGTAGGTTAACATTCTTTTCCAAACAGGAAAATTTTACATTCAAAGCAAAATACTCTCTTAGGAGACTGTTAGTGAGAGCAAAGTTAAAGCAGTGTCAACTAGACGATTATAACCAAGGGTTCTCCTACTACAATAATTTGCCACACTTTTCACTGCTGCATCAGTATACCTGGCAAACAGTCTGAAATGCCTTTTTCATCTGGTATCTCTCTCCCATGGACACGAGAGGTAAAAGATACACTATCCATTTGTTCAACAGCTTTATCAAGGCACAGGCTACATATCATAAAATTCAATGCTTGTTAAAAACACAATTTAATTATTATTTTTTTAATTTATAGAGTCATGCAAACTTTGTCAAAATTCTGATCATATCATATCCATCACCCAAAAGTTTCCCTGGGGCCAATTTCCAATCGATTCCCATTCCCACTCCCCTCCTTCGGAAGCCAACCACTAATTTACTCTTTGTCTCTGTAAATTTGTCTTTTCTAGGCATTTCATACAAATGGAATGATGCAACATGTGTTCTTTGAAACTGGCTTCTTTCCCTTAGCATAAATGCTGTTGAGGTTCATCCATGCTATATCATATAAAAGTAGTTTGTCGGAGGCTTTTTCTTGCCAATAGTATTCCATAGCATGAATGCATTAAATTTTGTTTATCCTTTCACTAGACATTCAAGACGCTTCTACTTCTGAATATTATGAGTAACCCTCCTATGAACAATCACATTAAAATCTCCCTGTGTATCCACTTCCTTTTCATCTACTATCCAAGACTGTATATTTTTTTCTGAGATTTTGATCAAATCCTCATAATATCTTCTGATATCAGTGATAAGCCTCATAAAATCAAACTAAATTGTAGAATATTTTTGTAGACATCCAATCTCACCCCTCAAATGTTTATTCTCAATACTTCTATTTCAAGCGATGCTATTTTCCCAAGTCTTAGTTCAGCCTAGTGTGGTGCTCTATAAGCACAGTGTATGTAAGGACATATCCAATAGCTTTCAGAACTGAGGTTTTTCAAAATAATTTAAAGGCACAACAGTTCTTCGGAAATCTAAATATCTCTCTTCAAAATGGTAGCTATCACTGTGTTGAAAGTTAAGGTGCTCCCTACTCTTCCCCTAAATTACTTTTCATACTACAGCAGCAGATGTGGGAGGGCACCTCCATGCCTACTGTGTTTGCTAACAATTGGACTCTCATGCCACTGTGTGGTTTAAGAACTGATAATCCATCTACTGCTAGTGTAGGGTATATGACCCATGTCAACATAGAAGAAAAAGGAAAATCTAAAATAAATGTTTGAGGGAAAATTCTAGAGAAAGAACAAAAGAGATATCAATGGTATTCACTGGGTGGGAGTGGGGAGGGGTGAAGAAACATTATTTGGCCACAGATCTAAGCTTTCCAAAAAAAATGCTACAGGATCTTCCTGGTGGCACAGCTGTAGGGTCCACTTGCCAATGCAGGAGACGCAGGTTCAATCCCTGGCCCAGGAAGATTCCACATGCTGCACAGCAGCTGAGCTAGTTGGGCCACAACTGAAAATGATCCAAATACATTCTGTCTATAGGAGACACAGTTCAGAATAGAAAGATATAAATAAAAAGAAAATAAAATCATAGAAAAAGAGATGTCCATCACCAACTCCCAGAGTTCACTCAAACATATCCATCGAGTTGGTGATGCCATCCAGCCATCCCATCCTCTGTCGTCCCCTTCTCTGAAGAGAATTTATCTCTTCTCATTCTCCAGATTGATTTAGTACACAAGAATTGTTCCTCCAACTGGAATTTAAGGAGTTATAACTCAAGTCTTTGGTGATATACTGTTTTGTTTATATCTCATTTATGGGGAAAGCAGGATCCTTTGTCCCTTCAAAAGCAGACATAAAAACCTATCAATTCCTATCTTCATTTGCTATTGCAGTGGGGGGTCTGTATTTAAGGGTTACTTCAAATGTTCACTTAGCTTTTCAAAAATATTGAAATCCATGAACTGTAGGCTTTAAAATGATATTATGAAATATGAATTACATATTTACTCTTTAATTAATTGTTATGTTTTTGAAGAATGCGTAAAACTGTATATGATTGAAACTATAATAAACTAAACTATCTACAAAAGGATGGAGGATAAAAAAAAAAGAAAAGAAAAAGAGATGTCATGCTAACATCCATCACAGGGAAGCTGAAGTGGCAGGACTAATAGACAAACAGACTTTAAAACAAAAAGTGTTACTAGAGATGCAAGGGAACATTTTATAATGATTAAACGGTTGATCTATTATGAAAACAGAACAATTATAAACATATATGTATTTAATAACATGTAGTGACCTTAGAAAACCAAAGTGAAATTCAGGCTACATAAGAAGTTCATGGTTCAGTGAAAAAGACTCCATCTGCCAATGCAGGAGACATGGGATCTATCCCTGGGTTTGGAAGATGGCCTGGAAGAGGAAATGGCAACCCAATCCCATATTCTTGCCCACGAAGTCCCATGGACAGAGGAGCCTGGCAGGCTACAGTTCATGGGGTCGCAAAAGAGTCAAACACGACTTAGCAACTAAACAACAACAAAGATAAGAAGTGGAAAAAAAAAAAAAACAGAACCTACTACTACATGTTTGAATCTTGAAAACATTATGCGAAGTTAAGAAGACTGTCACAAAAAAATAAGTATTATATGATTCTGTTTATATAAAATCTCAAAAACAAGCAAATCTGTAGATACAGAAAGCAGATTAAGTTGCTTACAGCCAAAGATGATAGGGTAATAAGAAGATGATAGCTACAAAGTATAGGATATCTTTTTCTGATGATAAAAATGTTCTAAACTTGGCCATAGTGATGGTTGCACAGATCTGTGAATATAATAAAAAAAAAAATTGACTTGTACACTTTAAATGGGTGAACTATTTGGGACATGAATTATCTCAGTAAAATTAGTTTAAAAATTGTGACAATTGAAATTACTTGATACACTATTAAAATAAGGAAATATTATATATATGTATATATATAAAACTACTACTGTATAAATATGCATATATAGATATATATATCCATGATGTACATTTAGATTACATGATTATAAACAGAAAGTCAGAAATTTTAGTTTCAATTTAGTCATTAATGAGAGAGAGAACTGTCAGAAAGTTAATGGTGATTATCATTTGTGTGATATGATTAATTTGTAATTTCTAGTCACTTTAGTTTTTTACAGATTTCCTATTTTCTTCAAACCTATTTATTTACATGAGGAAAATGAAGATTATTATTTCTAAAGTGCTAGGAATTTTGGAACTCAAACTCAGTCTCTGATTTAATGGAAGAAAATCTGCAATCACTGTTACAGAATTAAAACTACTGTTGTTAAGAACAGATAACTGCCCTGAGACTAGAGGATCTATGAAACATGTACTAGTAGATATGTGGATATCATCTGGTTTCTGAAATGTAACCGAAATTCTTTATATCAGACTCAGGTATATAACACTCCTCACAACATAGAAAAAAAGCAATGGAAATTAATGGAATGGAACAAACTGAATAGATTACAGATTTTTTTTTTCTGGAAAATTGGAGAATACTCCATGTAAGTTGAAAAGAAGTTCCTGGAAAAGTGGGCATTTGTGCTATACTTCTGACAATACAAAGCTTTCCAGGTGGCACAGTGGTAAAGAATCCTCCTGCCAATGCAAGAGATGCAACGGACCCGGGATCAATCCCTGGGTAGGGAAGATCCCCTGGAGTAGGAAACTGAAACCCACTCCAGCATTCTTTCCTGGAAACTTCCATGGATAGAAAAGCCTGGCAGGCTACAGTCCATGGGGTCACAAAGAGTCAGACATGACAGGATACCCACACACATGTTTCTGACAATACAGAGGAAGCATTATTAGCACAAAGTTAAAACTCTAGCAGTCACAGTCCTACCTCAGCAACCTTCTATCTCTGTGACACTGCAAAAGTTTCTTAACCTTCCGGTGCCTTAATATCCTCCTCTGTAAATTGGGATGATAATATCTACTCCATGTGATAATTATCATAATAACATATGTCAGTACTTATAAAGTGCATAGAATAGTGCTTGGCCCATGGTAAGTGCTATAAAAGATTTTGCTCAATAAAAATTATATAAATATATACATGCTAATCACAAAAAAAAAATCCATTCAAATTGTTTAGCAGTCACAGCAATGCTAAGAGACTAGTCATCCCTGATAAATACAAGGCAAATTTATAATCACAGGTAGTGACAGAAAAGCTTACACTCCACAGATGTGTACTCCCTGGATTAGTGCTTTTCTCAGAGCCAACTTCACATCCTTGTTTCTCAAGCTATATATCAAAGGATTTAAGGATGGGGTAACAATATTATTTAATACCTGAACCACAGAATCCAACCATGGGCTGGAGGCAGGCCGGAGATAAATGAGGACCACGGGTCCATAGAAGAGCAGGACAGAAGTCAGGTGGGCACTGCAGGTGGAGAAGGCTCTGTGCCTGCCTTCTGAGGAGCTGATTCTCAATATAGAGATAACGATGCGAGTATAAGAAGTGAGGACAAGAAGGAAACACAGGAGTGCCACAACACCTACGTTGGTGACACTCACCCTGTGAGCTAGAGAGGTGTCTGCACAGGCCAGGGACAGCACAACCGGGATGTCACAGAAGAAATTGCCCACCTCATTGGGGCCACAGTAGGGTAACTTAAACACAAGGAATGTGAGGACAGACGCATGCACACTGCTCCCCATCCAGGTGCTCAGAGTCAAGATGGCACACACCCTGGGGTTCATGTACCGTGAACCGTGTACACATGGCCGTGTACCGCAAGGGGTGACAGATGGCGGCAAAGCGGTCATAGGCCATCACAGTGTACAGGAAACACTCTGTGCAGCCCAGGAAGTGATAAAAGAAGAGCTGGCAGGCGCAGCCCTGGTAAGAGATGGTCCGGCTTTGCCCCAGAAGGTAGAGCATCATTTTGGGGGAACTCACGGAAGGGAAAAAGATGTCAAACACTGACAAGTTGCCCAGGAAGAAATACATGGGGGTGTGGAGGTTGGAGGAAGTGAGGGTGGCCAGGAGAATGAGCAGGTTCCCCACTAGAGTGAGCAGGTAGAAGGCGAGGAAGAAGACAAAGAGCACGTGTCCCAGCCCCTGTGTGTGAGGGATTCCCATGAGGAGGAACTCGGTTACTGGAGTGTGATTCCTCATCCTCACACCTAGTCACACCTGGAAGGTCAGACAGTGGTCTCACTGAGATGGGCTTTCCCCAAAACAGTAATACCTGCACAAGACCCACGGGAAAGGGATAATATCTATGTATTATACATAAAAAACTTCAAGATGGGAGTCAGTCCAGTCCTTACTAATTAATGAGTGACATTCAGCCATTATTCATCTGTATCTGCTGAAGGATAATAGCTAGCACAGGAGAAATAGAGCAGAGGGTACGAGATAAATCCTGCCTCAGATTTATCTGAATTTAAATGCCCAATCTAATTTCCACTCAGTGATTTTCTACACTCGTGGCAGATTCTTGTCAATGTATGGCAAAACCAATACAGTATTGTAAAGTAAAATAAAGTAAAAATAAAAATTAAAAAATAAATAAATAAATAACAAATCTCCATATATCCTCAGTATCTGGGTTAATAGTTTAATAATATCTTATGATTCTAAGATTTAATAATATGATTCTACTTTGGCCCCATGATATGAAGAACTGACTCTGATGCTGGGAAAGATTGAAGGCAGGAGGAGAAGGGGATGACAGAGGATGAGATGGTTGGATGGCACCACCAGCTCGATGGACATGAGTTTGAGCAAACTCCAGGATTTGGTGATGGACAAGGAAGCCTGGCGTGCTGCAGTCCATTGGGTCGCAAAGAGTCAGACATGACTGAGCAACTGAACTTGATTCTAATGAGGAATAATGCTTTAATATATATAAAACCCCTAATATAATGCTGCAAATTCCTATCCTCATTAGAAAATTCCCTCAAGGTACTGAATTCTGATTTCAATGCTCCTTTACTGCACACAGTATTTGACTTAGGCTGATCTGCCCCTGCAACACTTTGGAATCATCTATTGATGTCATCGATTCACAAAAATGCTTTCTCCATCGTCAACTCGAAAAATCAACAACTAAGTGGAAATACAGTGAAACACAATGGAAATGATAATACTTAATTCAGGAAAAAGCAACAGGCAGTTAGCAACAATAAAAAACAACTATCTCCTCTCAATGTCACAGTCAGTCTCTCAATAGAAATTATGTCTGCAATATGACAATGTATGCCATCCCGATGAAGGTTTTTAAGACTCAGCGTCATTAACTAGGGAAAAGCTTAAGAAAACCTATGGAGTCAGCTAAGTCAATGTTTAGTCCAAACTCCAATAGAGCCAATTTCCATCTTCTCTCACATCCCTATGGTGTGTATAACCCATCAGATGAGGATAGAGCGTTCCAGAATGAAGGCACCTACAGATGGAAGGGAAAGAGGCAACATGGGCTGGAATCTGGGCTCCACATCCACCCTCCTGCTTTCTTTCCTTTCTTTCCTTCAGAGCCTGGAACAGAAAGTCAGGCTCTGAAACCAGAGAAGCTGAAAGCACCTCTTAGATTAAGTCACTAAGACCTGAAAATCCAGACCAACAGTGCCTGTGTTCCTTGGGAAAAGGAGTGGCATTCGTTCCCTGAAGAGTGAATAGATGTTTTGAGAGTTCCTTTGAGACCTTCTCCCCATGTGGGATGTCTGTAGAACAGGGTGAGCAATTAGACTGGAGACTTTCCCCTCCTTCCTTCTTCTCCTCACTGTCTCTACTTCATTAAATCTTAGACTAAAATATAATTATGTAAAAGCATTTATTTATTTTCAATATGTATGTATGCTCCACATTTTGATTATCTATTTGTCATTAATGGGCAAAAATAGCTTCCACCTCCTACCTATTGTGAATAATTCTGCCATGAACACACTATAAGTATGAATATTCAGGACTCTTGGATGTATACTCAGAAGTAAAATTAGTGAATCATAGGGTAATTTTATTTCCAAATTTACTGAGAAATCACCATACTACTTTCCACAGAGAGTGTACCATTTTGCAATTCCTACCAATGGTGCACAATGCTTCCAAGTTTTCCACATCTCTTTTCTATTTTGCTTTTTTCCCCAGTAAGAGCTATTCTAATGGGTGCAGGTGATATCGCAAAGTGAATTTTATTTGCATCTCCCTAACAATGAAGTGACTTAGCAGCAGCAGCAACAATTACAATAAACTGTGGGAAATTCTGAAAGAGATGGGAATACCAGACCACCTAATCTGCATCTTGAGAAACATATATGCAGGTCAGGAAGCAACAGTTAGAACTGGACATGGAACAAAAGACTGGTTCCAAATAGGAAAAAGAGTACGTCAAGGCTGTATATTGTCACCCTGCTTATTTATATACAGAGTAGACCATGAGAAACGCTGGGCTGGAAGAAGCACAAGCTGGAATCAAGATTGCTGGGAGAAATATCAATAACCTCAGATATGCAGATGACACCATCCTTATGGCAGAAGTGAAAAGGAACTAAAAAGCCCCTTGATGAAAATGAAAGAGGAGAGTGAAAAAGTTGGCTTAAAGCTCAACATTCAGAAAACGAAGATCATGGCATCTGGTCCCATCACTTCATGGGAAATAGATGGGGAAACAGTGTCAGACTTTATTTTTTTGGTCTCCAAAATCACTGCAGATGGTGATTGCAGCCATGAAATTAAAAGATGCTTACTCCTTGGAAGGAAAGTTATGACCAACCTAGATAGCATATTCAAAAGCAGAGACATTACTTTGCCAACAAAGGTCCATCTAATCAAAGCTACGGTTTTTCCATATGGATGTGAGAGTTGGACTGTGAAGAAAGCTGAGCACTGAAGAATTGATGCTTTTGAACTGTGGTGTTGGAGAAGACTCTTAAGAGTCCCTTGGACTGCAAGGAGATCCAACCAGTCCATTCTGAAGGAGATCAGCCCTGGGATTTCTTTGGAAGGAATGATGCTAAAGCTGAAACTCCAGTACTTTGGCCACCTCATGTGAAGAGCTGACTCATTGGAAAAGACTTTGATGCTGGGAGGGATTGGGGGCAGGAGAAGAAGGGGACGACAGAGGATGAGATGGCTGGATGGCAGCACTGACTCGATGGACGTGAGTCTGAGTGAACTCTGGGAGTTGGTGATGGACAGGGAGGCCTGGCGTGATGCAATTCATGGAGTCGCAAAGATGGGACACAACTGAATGACTGAACTGAAATGAACAATTACTGATGTCAAGCATCTTTTCATATGCTTCATGATCAATTGTATGTCTTCTTTACGGATGTCTGTTTAAGTCCTTTTCCCCCCTTTAATCAAGTTATTTGTTTTGTTGTTGTTCTTGTTGAGGATGCTGGAATAAGATTTTAAGAACTGGTGTGTGCATGTGTATGTGTGTGCACATGTGTTTTAAGAAAAGATTTATGTTGTGTGCTATACCAAAGTTTTAGATACAGGGAAGTTTTAAGATGTTTTAATATTTTTGCAGTGCCTGACATTACAGCACTGATTACAGAGAAGCCGAGGAAAGTGGTTGGAGTTCATTCATATTTGGCTTTCTTCAACTTTAATGAGGATATGTATTTCCACTTTAATGAAAATATATATCTAAATAAGTTATGTGGTTGTTCTGTATCCCACATGTTTCACTCATGTTTCTGTTTTCATATCAATAAATTTGCAATTATATCATAATTTGAAAGGCTAAGTGATACCCATTCATTCATTCAACAAACTCACACACGGTGCTTACTAGGTCACTGGGCAATGTCCTATGGGTACAACAATGAATAAGACAAACATGATGGAAATTTGTCTTGCACAGAAAAGAAATAAAATGAACAAGTTTAAGTATTAGTGCTGATAACTATTTGTCATAATCACTATATAGGGTTTTCCAGATATTATAGCATGAGGGTTCTTCCATCAGTATCCAGCATTAATAGGGCAGCAAACTAATACTAGAATTGTTTGAATCCAACATATAGTCTAGGACACACTCCCAAAGCATAGGAATAGGATTCTGTATGATCTTAGCTTTTACCTGTCATTTTAGGAAGAGACATGGAATCCTCACATTGCACATCAAACCATTGTCTGCGGTGCAAATGGATTTCATTTTGTCCTTTTTGTCTCTTGCTTTTTGTAAGGGCAGCAATTTATTTTGTTTGGGGTTTTCACTTTTTGTTTTATTTTAATGGTTTCAAGTGGCATGGATACTTTGGGGAGTAAAAATGGAACACAAACCTACACATCAGTAAAATGTCATAGAAAACAAGGACTCATGTGTCCATGTGATCGCCTGTAAATATTGTCCTTCTTTCTCTCTGGATTCTGAAGAAAAGTGAGAAATGATGAACAACTTGGGTATTTGGGGAGGCCAAGTTGGAAAATGTAACTTTGTGGGAGAACCAGATACGCATAGTAACTGAACCCAGTAATCAGGACATCTTCTCTTCAAACAACACTGGACAATATGGCTTTCCCAACCCTTTCACTCTAGAGGGTAATCTGGGATGTTGTCAGTATGATACAGTAGGAAACAGTGATAGTAGGAGTTAAGAGGACTTGAGACTAAAGTTGTATTTACCCTAGCTACATGTGTAATGAAGGGCAAGATACTTATTGCTATATCTCAGTGCCACCATGTACAGAGGGGTACAATGGGTTGTGGCACAGAATTAGTGGAGATAATAAGAAAGTCAATATATAAACATGACCAATGTCCCTCTATATTATACCAGCTATCTATTGAACACTATGTTTCATGAGCTCTGAAGAGAGCTCAATAAAGGCCATGTAGGATAGGCATAAATAAACACAGAATAACAAAAATACCAAATACATAACAAAAGGAGAAAATGTAGAAAGCATTCAGAAAAAAATGACTCATCCTTTACAAGGGAACCTCAGTAAGAAGTTTGACTGACTTTTCATATGAAACAGCAGATCTCAGAAGACACAAGAACAAGTATTTAAGTACTCAAAGGAAAAAAAGCCAACCAGGATACTACTGACATTAAAAAATTATCCAAATGAATATGAAACATGAAATAAACACATTCTTAAAAAATTAAACAGGAAAAAATTTGCTCCCAGCAAATGGACCTTATGAGAACTACTAAATGAAATCCTTCAAGCTAATAGCACTTAACTCTAGAAATGACGAAGGGAAGTGACGTATCTCAGTCGTGCCCGACTCTTTGCAACCCCGTGGACTGTAGTTTACAAGGCTTCTCTGTCCATGGAATTTTCCAGGCAAGAGTACTGGAGTGGGTTGCCATTTCCTTCTCCAACTCTAGATGGTAATCCAAATACAAATGAAAGACAAACACCATTGGTATGCTATTTAAAAAGACAATATAAATTCATATTTTCTAATTTCTGTGAACATATTTTAATACCAAATATATAAAACAATATGCATATAAAGTATTACAGGGTATGCAATATATATGAAAATGTAATATACTTGCCAATAATAGCAAAAAATGAGGTAGATGGGAGCAAATCTGTACTGAGCAAAGAAAATGATATGATAATTCAAAACCACATAAACAAATGGAGAAAAGTAAAAGTAACAAGGTTATTATAACAAAAGCTGTAAATACATAGTTACTTTACATACATTACCCAGCTTCTTTAAAAGACATAAAATTACACAAAGCAATAATTATAACCATGCATTGTTGAAATTGTAGCATTCATAGGTGTAATATGTCTAACAATAATATCACAAGGAGAGAGCAGAAGGCAGAGAGCTAAATAGAAGTAGTGTCTCTCTGTGACTCTGGAATTAATTTAGTATTTGTCTGAAGCTTATTGTGGTAATTTAAGACATGAAACCAAGCCATGCCTGCGGGGCAACCAAGGACGGGAGGGTTATGGTGGAGAGGCCTGACAGAATGTGGTCCACTGGAGAAGGGAATGGCAAGCCACTTCAGTATTCTTACCTTGAGAACCCCATGAACAGTAGGAAAAGGCAAAATGATAGGATACCAAAAGAGGAACTCCCCAGGTCATTAGGTGCCCAATATGCTACTGGAGATCAGTGGAGAAATAACTCCAGAGGGAATGAAGGGATGGAGCCAAAGCAAAAACAACACCCACTTGTGGATGTGACTGGTGATAGAAGCAAGGTCCGATGTTGTAAAGAGCAGTATTGCATAGGAACCTGGAATGTCAGGTCCATGAATCAAGGCAAATTGGAAGTGGTCAAACAAGAGATGGCAAGGGTGAACATCAACATTCTAGGAATCAGCGAACTAAAATGGATGGAATGGGTGAATTTAACTCAGATGACCATTACATCTACTACTGCAGGCAGGAATCCCTCAAAAGAAATGGAGTAGCCATCATGGTCAAAAAAAAGAGTCCGAAATGCAGTACTTGGACACAATTTCAAAAACGACAGAATGATCTCTGTCTCCAAGGCAAACCATTCAATATCACAGTTATCCAAGTCTATGCCCCAACCAGCAATGCTGAAGAAACTGAAGTTGAATGGTTCTATGAAGATCTACAAGACCTTTTAGAACTAACACCCAATAAAGATATCCTTTTCATTATAGGGGACTGGAATGCAAAAGTAGGAAGTCAAGAAACACCTGGAGTAACAGGCAAATTTGGCCTTGGAATGTGGAATGAAGCAGGGCAAAGACTAATAGAGTTTCGCCAAGAAAATGCACTGGTCATAGCAAACACCCTCTTCCAACAACACAAGAGAAGACTCTACACATGGACATCACCAGATAGTCAACAAGAAATCAGAGTGATTATATTCTTTGCAGCCAAAGATGGAGAAGCTCTATACAATCAACAAAAACAAGACCGGGAGTTGACTGTGGCTCAGATCATGAACTCCTTATTACCAAATTCAGACTCAAATTGAAGAAAGTAGGGAAAACTGCTAGACCATTCAGGTATGACCTAAATCAAATCCCTTATGATTATACAGTGGAAGTGAGAAATAGATTTAAGGGTCTAGATCTGATAGATAGAATGCCTGATGAACTATGGAATGAGGTTCATGACATTGTACAGGAGACAGGGATCAAGACCACCCCCATGGAAAAGAAATGCAAACAAGCAAAATGGCTGTCTGGGGAGGGCTAACAAGTAGCTGTGAAAAGAAGAGAGGCAAAAAGCAAAGAAGAGGAAAGATATAAGCATCTGAATGCAGAGTTCCAAAGACTAGCAAGAGATAAGAAAGCCTTCTTCAGTGATCAATGCAAAGAAATAGAGGAAAACAACAGAATGGGAAAGACTAGAGATCTCTTCAAGAAAATTAGAGATACCAAGGGAACGTTTCATGCAAAGATGGGCTCGATAAAGGACAGAAATGGTATGGACCTAACAGAAGCAGAAGATATTAAGAAGAGGTGGCAAGAATACACAGAAGAACTGTACAAAAAAGATCTTCACGACCCAGATAATCATGATGATGTGATGACTAATCCAGAGCCAGACATCTTAGAATGTGAAGTTAAGTGGGCCTTAGAAAGCATCACTACGAACAAAGCTAGTGGAGGTGATGGAACTCCAGTTGAGCTGTTTCAAATCCTGAAAGATGATGCTGTGAAAGTGCTGCACTCAATATGCCAGCAAATTTGGAAAACTCAGCAGTGGCCACAGGACTGGAAAACGTCAGTTTTCATTCCAATCCCAAAGAAAGGCAATGCCAAAGAATCCTCAAACTACTGCACAGTTGCCCTCATCTCACATGCTAGTAAAGTAATGCTCAAAATTCTCCAAGCCAGGCTTCAGCAATATGTGAACCGTGAACTCCCTGATGTTCAAGCTGGTTTTAGAAAACGCAGAGGAACCAGAGATCAAATTGCCAACATCCGCTGGATCATGGAAAAAGCAAGAGAGTTCCAGAAACACATCTATTTCTGCTTTATTGACTATGCCAAAGCCTTTGACTGTGTGGATCACAATAAACTGTGGAAAATTCTGAAAGAGATGGGAATACCAGACCACCTGACCTGCCTCTTGAGAAATCTGTATGCAGGTCAGGAAGCAACAGTTCGAACTGGACATGGAACAACAGACTGCTTCCAAATAGGAAAAGGAGTACGTGAAGGCTGTATATTGTCACCCTATTGAGTTAACTTATATGCAGAGTACATCATGAGAAACGCTGGGCTGGAAGAAGCACAAGCTGGAATCAAGATTGCCGGGAGAAATATCAATAACCTCAGATATGCAGATGACACCACCCTTATGGCAGAAAGTGAAGAGGAACTAAAAAGCCTCTTGATGAAAGTGAAAGAGGAGAGTAAAAAAGTTGGCTTAAAGCTCAACATTCAGAAAACGAAGATCATGCCATCCTGTCCCATCACTTCATGGGAAATAAATGGAGAAACAGTAGAAACAGTGTCAGACTTTATTTTTTGGGACTCCAAAATCCCTGCAGATGGTGATTGCAGCCATTAAATTAAAAGACGCTTACTCCTTGGAAGAAAAATTATGACCAACCTAGATAGTATATTCAAAAGCAGAGACATTACTCTGCCATAAGGTCCATCTAGTCCAGGCTATGGTTTTTCCTGTGGTCATGTATGGATGTGAGAGTTGGACTATGAAGAAGGCTGAGCACCGAAGAATTGATGTGTTTGAAATGTGGTGTTGGAGAAGACTCTTGAGGGTCCCTTGGACTGCAAGGAGATCCAACCTGTCCATTCTGAAGGAGATCAACCCTGGGATTTCTTTGGAAGGAATGATGCTAAAGCTGAAGCTCCAGTACTTTGGCCACCTCATGCAAAGAGTTGACTCATTGGAAAAGACTCTGATGCTGGGAGAGGTTGGGGGCAGGAGGAGAAGGGGACGACAAAGGATGAGATGGCTGGATGGCATCACAGACTTGATGGACGTGAGTCTGAGTGAACTCTGGGAGTTGGTGATGGACAGGGAGGCCTGGTGTGCTGTGATTTATGGGGTCGCAAAGAGTCGGACACGACTGAGCAACTGAACTGAACCTAACTGAAGACATAACATGGTAAGCCCTAGAGCAACTATTAAGGTAATAATTCAAACAATATAGTTAAGAACTCCTTAAAGAATTTAAAAATGCTAAAAATATTAATTAAATTAATTTTTAAAGGAGAAATAAAAGAACAATAAAAGACATGGAATGACACATATAGAAAGCAAAAAGTAAACGTGATATTTACATATCACACATAAATCCAATTATATCTATTTTAACATTAAAATGTGAATGGATTAAAATTCAATCAAAAGGCAGAGATCATTGAACTGGACCATAAAAGTGATCCAAATGCATTCTGTCTATAGGAGACACATTTTAAATTCAAAGACAAAAACAGGAGACTTCCCAAGTGGTCCAGTGGCTAAGACTCTGAGCTCTCAATGCAGGGGGTCTGGTTTCACATCCGTGGTCAGGGAACTAGATCTCACATGCTGCAACTAAGAACCAGGGCAGCCAAATAAATTAATTAAAAATAAATACTTTTTTTAAAAAAGTATTTAGCCTCCAATTAAAATAAATATATTTAAGCTTAAAAAAATAAAAAGATACAAACAGAAGGAAAATAAGAGTGTAGAGAAAGCAATGTCATGCAAATAGAAACAACGGGGGAGTTGAAGTGGTTAGATTAGTAGACAAAATAGACTTTAAAACAGAACATGTAACTAGAGATAAAAAGGAATATTTTATAATAATAAAAGGGTTAATCTGGTATAAAGACAGAACAATTGTAAATACATATGCATTTAATAACATATAGTTGCCTCAGAAATCAAGAGAACAAGAGACAGTCATATCACATATGAAGTGGGGGGAGGTGCAGAGGGACATAAATAACCTGCTACTACATGAATGAACCTTGAAAACATTATGCTAAGACAGCCATACACACACAAAAAAAAACACACATTTTATGTGATTCTGTTGATTAAAATGTCCAGAACAGGGACATCTATAGATACAGAAAGCAGATTAATGATAGCTTACAGTCAAAGCTGACAGAGGTAATAAGAGAATGATAGCTAAATGGTATAAGATATCTTTTTGAGATGATAAAAATGTTCTAAAACACACCATGGGGATGGTTGCACATATCTGTGAATATACTAAAAAAACACTGACTCATGTACTTTAAATGGGTGAATTATTTGGTATGTAAATTATATCTCAATAAAACTGGTTAAAAACTGTGGCAACTGAAAATACTTGATACACTATTAAAACAAGATTGGTGGCTCAGTGTTAAAGAATCCACCTGTCAATGCAGGAGACACAAGAGACTCACTGCAGTAGAAAGTGGCAATCCACTCCAGTATTCTTGCCTGAAAAATCCCATGTACTGAGGAGCCTGGTGGGCTACAGTCCATGGGGTTGAAAAGAGTCTGACATGACTGTGCAAGTGAGCAGTTTATACACTTATTTATAGACATGACTGCAGCTGCTGCTGATTAGTTACTTCAGTCGTGTCCGACTCTGTGTGACTCTAAGAACTGCAGACTGCCAGGCTCCTCCATCTGTGGGATTCTCTACGCAAGAGTACTAGAATGGGTTGCCACGCACTCCTCCGGGGAATCTTCCCAACTCAGGGATAGAACCCGGGTCTCCTGCATTGCAGGCAGATTCTTTACCACTGAGCCACCAGGGAAGCCCCACATATGTGACTGCAACTGCATAAATACACATATGTAGATATTGGAGAAGGAAATGGCAACCCATTCCAGTGTTCTTGCCTGGAGAACCCCAGGGATGGGGGAGCCTGGTGGGCTGCCGTCTATGGGGTCGCACAGAGTCGGACACGACTGAAGTGACTTAGCAGCAGCAGCAGCAGCAGATAGGTATATAATAATAGAGATATATAACAAATAATTATAAAGAGGAAGTCAGGAAATTTAGTTCTAATTTAGTCACCAATGAGAGAGATAGAGCAAATGCCAGAATGTTAATGGTGATTATATTTCAGTGGTAGCATAAATGCATAATTTCAGGTCACTTTAATTTTCACAGTCTTCCTGTTTTCTTCAAATCTGTTTACTTATATAAGGGAAAAAAGCTGATTATGTTTGAAGGTTCAGGAATTCTGCAATTCAAACTCAGTCTTAATTTAATGAAAGATAATCTGCAGTCATTATTATAGAATTCAAATCACTTTAGCAAAGAACAGATATACTTAACTAAGATTGATGATCTATTAAAATACATGTTAGTAGATATATGGATATCACCTGGCTTCGGGAATGTAACAGAAATTCTTTATATCAAGATGAAATACATAACATTTATTAAAATATATATTAAAAAGTGATAAAATTAATGGAACAAATTTAATAGACTACAGACTTTTTTTGGAAAATTGGAGAATACTCAATGTAAATTGAAAAGAAGTCCCTAAAAGAAGTAAGCATTTATGTTATAATTCTGACAATACAGTGGAAGCATTAGCAAAAAGTTGAAAACCTTGCATTCACATCCTAGCTCAGTGACTTTCTATCTCTTAGACTCTGCAAAACTGTCCTAACCTCTTGGTGCCTTAATGTTCTCCTCTGTAAATTGGGATAATAATATCTACTCCATGTGATAATAAAAACATGTGCCAGTACTGGTAAAGTGCATAGAATACTGCCTAGCACATGGTAAGTGCTGTAAAAGAGTTTGTTGAAAAAAATTTTATATGATATATACACACTGATCATAAGGAATTAATTCAACCTACTTGTCCTACATCACACTTAGCAGTCACACCAACTCTAAGAGACTAGGTGCCCCAGATAAATACAAGGCAAAATTGTAAGGAGAGATAATGACAGAAAAGCTTACACTCCTCAGGTATGTACTCCATGGATTAGTGCTTTTCTCAGAGCCAACTTCACATCCTTGTTTCTCAAGCTATATATCAAAGGATTTAAGGATGGGGTAATAATATTATTTAATACCTGAACCACAGAATCCAACCATGGGCTGGAGGCAGGCCGGAGATAAATGAGGACCACGGGTCCATAGAAGAGCAGGACAGAAGTCAGGTGGGCACTGCAGGTGGAGAAGGCTCTGTGCCTGCCTTCTGAGGAGCTGATTCTCAATATAGAGATAATGATGCGAGTATAAGAAGTGAGGACAAGAAGGAAACACAAGAGTGCCACAACACCTACGTTGGTGACACTCACCCTGTGAGCTAGAGAGGTGTCTGCACAGGCCAGGGACAGCACAACCGGGATGTCACAGAAGAAATTGCCCACCTCCTTGGGGCCACAATAAGGTAACTTAAACACAAGGAATGTGAGGACAGACGCATGCACACTGCTCCCCATCCAGGTGCTCAGAGTCAAGATGGCACACACCCTGGGGTTCATGATGGCCGTGTACCGCAAGGGGTGACAGATGGCGGCAAAGCGGTCATAGGCCATCACAGTGTACAGGAAACACTCCGTGCAGCCCAGGAAGTGATAAAAGAAGAGCTGGCAGGCGCAGCCCTGGTAAGAGATGGTCCGGCTTTGCCCCAGTAGGTAGAGCATCATTTTGGGGGAACTCACGGAAGGGAAAAAGATGTCAAACACTGACAGGTTGCCCAGGAAGAAATACATGGGGGTGTGGAGGTTGGAGGAAGTGAGGGTGGCCAGGAGAATGAGCAGGTTCCCCACTAGAGTGAGCAGGTAGAAGGCGAGGAAGAAGACAAAGAGCACGTGTTCCAGCCCCTGTGTGTGAGGGATTCCCGTGAGGAGGAACTCAGTTACTGGAGTGTGATTCCTCATCTTCACATCTAGTCACACCTGGAAGGTCAGACAGTGGTCTCATTGAAATGAGCTTTCCCCAAAACACTAATACCTGCACTAGACCCAGGGGAAAGGGATAACATCTATATACTATACATAAAAATGGAGCAGAGAATGAGAGCCCACTCCAGTATTCTTGCCCAGAGAATTCTATGGACAGAGGAGACTGGTGGGCTGCCGTCCATGGGATCTCAAAGCATTGGACACGACTGCATGGCTGAACTGTCCCGAACTGACTCATGTGAATGATTCTCAAAAATGCTCTCATCATCATAACTGAAACAGAAGAAAACTGAAAACCATCTAGTGATAATACAGGAGAACAGGATGGAAATGATAATACTTAATGCAGGCAAAAGCATCAAGCAATTAGCAATATTAAAAACAACTATCTTCTTTCAACATAAAATTCTGTCTTTCAATAGAATTTACATCTGCAATATAACAATATGTATGGATACAGTTAAGGTTTTTAAGACTCAGCGTCATTAATTAAGGAATATCTTAAGAAAATCCATGGAGTGAGCTAAGTCAGTTTTAGCCCAAATTCTAATAGAGCCAATTCCCATCTTCACTCACCTGCCTCTAGTATGTATAACCCATCAGATGAGGAGAGAGCATTCTAGAAAGAAGGTACCTACAGATGGAAGGGAAAGAGTGGGCTTGGGCTGGAATCCAGGCCCCACATCCACCCTCCTGGTTTCCTTTCCTTTTAGATGCCATGAAACAGGAGGGCCAGGCTCTGAAACCAGAGAGGCTGAACACACCTCTTTGTCAGAGGAGTGGCATTCATTCCCTGAAGAGTGAATAGGCATTTTGGGTATTCCTTTGTGGCCATCTCCCCAAAGGAGATATCTGTAGAACAGAGGAAGCAATTAGACTGGAGACTTTCCCCTCCTTCCTCCTTCTCCCCTCCACTTTTTTACTTCACTCTATCTCATTAATTCTTAGACTAAAATGTAACTATGCCAAAGCATTTGCTTACTTTCAAATCCCTTTGATTAACATAACTCTTGAACATTTTTTTCCTTTAGTAGAGAGCCATCCATTAAGTTCAAATATTTGAAACTGCCCAGTGATCCTGTTTTGAAAGAACTGATTTTAAAGAAAAAGCTGGAGATTAGGAAAGTAACCACTTAGAAATGAGGCAATAATCCCATCTGGTGTTGACAAAATGTCTTTTTTCTATAATTAGTTGTATAATTTCCCAATATCACTTTCTCAACTGCCTCAATTAATATCTTATCCTTTTCTAAAAACTCTTTTCTATTTCCAGTTTTTTAAGGAATCTCCACACTGTTCTCCATAGTGGCTGTATTGCTGGGTACACACCAAGGAAACTAGAATTGAAAGAGACACGTGTACCCCAATGTTCATCACAGCACTGTTTATAATAGCCAGGACATGGAAGCAACCTAGATATCCATCAGCAGATGAATGGATAAAAAAGCTGTGGTACATATACACAATGGAGTATTACTCAGCCATCAGAAAGAATACATTTGAATCAGTTCTAATGAGGCGGATGAAACTGGAGCCTATTATACAGAGTGAAGTAAGCCAGAAAGAAAAACACCAATACAGTATACTAACACATATATATGGAATTTAGAAAGATGGTAACAATAACCCTGTATGCGAGACAGCAAAAGAGACGCAGATGTACAGAACAGACTTTTTGACTCTGGGAGAGGGAGAGGGTGAGATGATTTGGGAGAATGGCATTGAAACATGTATACTATCATATAAGAAATGAATCGCCAGTCTAAGTTCGATGCAGGATGAAGGATGCTTGGGGCTGGTACACTGGGATGACCCAGAGGGATGGTATGGGGAGGGAGGTGGGAGGGAGGTTCAGGATTGGGAACTTATGTACACCCGTGGTGGATTCATGTTGATGTATGGCAAAACCAATACAGTATTGTAAAGTAAAAAAAATATAAATAAATAAATAAAATAAAAACTCTTTTCTTCATTTTCATTTAAGATGACTACTAGTCTTTATCTAGCATGTTTTAACTACTCTATTTTGGTCCAATTTATGTTTTAAGAATCAGTCTGCTAAGTACTGTGTAGAGAAAGGATCAGAACACCAAAGGTAGAATTAGGTAGGGCTGTGACCACGTTATTTTTACTGGCCGTTCAATGAAACAAGCACTTCGATCTATTTTAAATGTTATAGCTAAAGTCACTTTGAGATCACACAAAATGACAATGGTTTACGTATTCACAACATCCTAATAATCACTGTCTTTTTTCTTATGCTAAGGAATTCAGAAGTCTTCTGTTTCTATGCTTTTGAAATCATAATTACTTCTTACTGAGAATATCCTATTTTATTTTTTTATTTTTTAATATAAATTTATTTATTTTAATTGGAGGTTAATTACTTTACAATATTGTATTGGTTTTGCCATACATCAACATGAATCCACCACAGGTATACACGTTTTCCCCATCCTGAACCCCCCTCCCTCCTCCCTCCCCATACCATTCTATTTTATTTAACTAAACTCTTCAAGACTCCTTTATTTCATTCTTGCACCAACCCTGTGAGTAGATGTTATTTTCTTTTTGAAGATAAATATAAGGCTGGAAAAGTTTAAATAATTACCAAAGTGTACTCCAAAAGCCAGTCACAGAACTTAGATTTGAATATCAATCTGTCTGCATTTAAAACTTATGATCACTTCTAACAAAATGGAATGAATAATTTTAGTCTTAATTTTAAAAGTAAATGTAGTCTTATATTTCTACTCATTTTCTTATTTGCTAGCTTTGTTTTCAAAATGAAGATGGTGAATCATGTCATCATAAAACTTAAAATTTTTTGACAAGCAATGATTTATTTAATATTTTAAACAACTTTATTGAGAAACAATGTCTATGCCATACAGTACTCACTTTAAGTGTACAACTTAATAGAATGTGTTTACAAAGAATATGTATTAATGGTTGTACAACCATTACCACAATCTAATTTTAGAACATTTCCCCCATAATACATATACTATGTGTATACTATGTGTATATATATGTATATGCAATATGTATGTATATGTGTAAATAAGTATATATACAATATATAACATATATATTCCCTCATTTTATATATATATATATATATGTGTGTGTATATATATACATATTTTCAGTCATTTTCATTCCTACCCCAAGCACTAAGCAATCAATTTACTTTCCATCCCTATGAATTTGCCCTTTTACTAGTGGAGTCACAAAATGTATGTTCCTTTTTGTCTGGCTTCTTTCACTGAACACAGCATTTTTGAGACTGATCTCTGCTGGTGCAACAGTCAGTATTTTATTCCTACATTTTGATGAAGCATATTGTAGCATATGAATATTTTGATTTCTTGAACCATAGGTGATGATTCTAACTATATCCTAGTACTTATAGACCCCTACAGTTCATGGGATCACAAAGAGCTGAACACAACTGAGTGACTAACACTTTCAGAAATTTTTTAATATCTCAAAATCACCATCATTATTATCCACACAAAACTGTGTTATTTTGGATTGTGTCACATGTTAAACAATTGAGTGTATGAATTCTGAATATATATATATACACACATATATCCATAGTTTTAATTATTTTGTTTCAGCTTGTAATCTAAATTTCTATACTATGAAAAGCATTTACTGAATTAGTGAAAATCAGCCCAGCACTGAAATGATTTATAATTATGTGCCCCAATCTTTCCTTTCTCAATTTCCCTTACTATAAATTGAATATTTTACTTTGTATGTAAGTAATTCCAAGAAATCTTCAAGGGGCTTGTGCATCTCATAATTACTATCCCTATGATTCATTAAAACACAAATACTAGGAAGAGATATAATCCATTGTTATGGTTGTTGTTGTTGAGCTGCTAAGTCATGTCCAACATTTTGTGACCCCATGGACTGTAGCATGCCAGGCTTCCTTGTGCTTTACTATCTCCTGGAGTTTACTAAAATTCATTATCTTATGTGTTGGTGATGCTATCTAACCAACTCATCCTCTACCACCCCTTCTCCTTTTTGCCTTCAATCTTTCTAAACATCAGGGTCTTTTCCAATGAGTCAACTCTTCACATCAGGTGACCAAAGTACAGGAGCTTTAGCTTCAGCATTAGCCTTTCCAATCAATATTCAGGATTGATTTCCTTTAGGATTGACTGGTTTAATCTCTTTGCAGACCAAGGGACTCTCAAGAGTCTTCTCTAGCACCACAGTTTGAAAGCATCAATTCTTCAGCTCTCAGCCTTCTTTATGGTCCAATTCTCACGTCTGTACATGGCTACTGGAAAAAACATAGTTTTGAGTATATATTTAAGTTCTCTACCCTTCGTTTAATTATATTATTTGTTTTGTTGATGCTGTTCCTGACGATGCAGTAGATTTTATAAACTGGTGTATGCGTGTGTGTTTGTGTGCATGTGTTTTAAATAAAATTTTATGTTGTGTGCTATACTGAAGTTTTACATTTAGGAAAGATTTAAAGAGCTTAATTTTTTGTTGTTGTTGCAATTCCAGTCATTACAACACTGATTTAAAAGGAGCTTAGAAAAGTGGTTGGAGTTCATTCAGATTTGGCTTGCATATATCTTCAACTTTAATGAGAATATATATTTAAATTAATGTATGTTGTTGTTTTGGAGAAGGCAATGGTACCCCACTCCAGTACTCTTGCCTGGAAAATCCCATGGACGGAGGAGTCTGGTAGGCTACAGTCCATGGGGTCGCTAAGAGTCAGACATGACTGAGTGACTTCACTTTCACTTTTCACCTTCATGCATTGGAGAAGGAAATGGCAACCCACTCCAGTGTTCTTGCCTGGAGAATCCCAGGGACGGGGGAGCCTGGTGGGCTGACGTCTGTGGGGTCGCACAGAGTCAGACATGACTGAAGCGACTTAGCAGCAGCAGCAGCAGCATGTTGTTGTTTTGTATCCCATGTTCCACTCATGTTTCTGTTTCATCTAAATACATATGCTGCTGCTGCTGCTAAGTCACTTCAGTCGTGTCTGACTCTGTGCAACCCCACAGACGTCAGCCCACCAGGCTCCCCCGTCCCTGGGATTCTCCAGGCAAGAACACTGGAGTGGGTTGCCATTTCCTTCTCCAATGCATGAAGGTGAAAAATGAAAGTGAAGTCACTCAGTCATGTCTGACTCTTCACGATCCCATGGACTGCAGCCCACCAGACTCCTCCGTCCATGGGATTTTCCAGGTAAGAGTACTGGAGTAGGTTGCCATTGCCTTCTCCGAAATACATATGCTATTACATGATAATTTAAAAGAATAAGTGGTACCCATTCATTCTCTTAGTAAACTCACACACAGTGCTCAATAGGTACTGGGGCACATCCAATACATACAACAGTGAATAAGATAAACATGATGGAACTTTCCATTGCATAGAATAGAAATCTACTGAACAAGCTTAAGTATTAGTCTGATAACTATTTGTCATAATCATTAGCAGGTTTTACAAGATATCATAACATGAGGGTTCTTCCATCAGTATCCAGCATTAATAGGATGGCAAACTAATGCTAGAATTGTTTGAATCCAACATATAGTCTAGGACACACTCCCAAAGCATAGGAATAGGATTCTGTATAATCTTAGATTTTACCTGTCATGTTAGGAGGGGACATGGAATTCTCACATTGCACATCAAACCATTGTCTGCAGTGCAAATGGACTTCATTTTGTCCTTTTTGTATCATGCTTTTTGTAAGGGCAGTAATTTATTTTATTTGGGATTTTCACTTTTTGTTTTGTTTTCATGGTTTCAAATGATACAGATACTTTGGGGAGTAAAAATGGAACACAAACCTATACATCAGTAAAATGTCATAGAAAATAAGGGCTCATGTGTCTGTGGGTCCTCCTGTAAATACTTTCCTTCTTTCTCTCTGGATTCTTGAGAAAAGTGAGAAATGATGAACAACTTGAGTATTTTGGGAGGCCAAGTTGGAAAATGTAACTTGATGGGAAAACCAGATACACATGGTAACTGAACCCAGTAATCAGGACATCTCTTCAAACAACACTGGACAATATGGCTTTCCCAACCCTTTCACTCTAGAGGGTAATCTGGGATGTTATCAGTATGATACAATAGGAAACAGTGATAGTAGGAGTTAAGAGGACTTGAGACTAGAGCTGTATTTACCCTAACTACATGTGTAATGAAGGGCAAGATACTTATTGCTATATCTCAGTGCCACCAAGTACAAAGGGGTACAATGGGTTGTGGCACAGAATTAATGGAGATAAGAAAGTCAATATATGAACATGACCAATGTTTGTGTATATTTTACTGGTTATTTACTGAACAATCTCTGTGTATCATGAGCTCTGAAGAGAGCTCAATAAAGGCCATGTAGGATAGGCTCAACATTCAGAAAATGAAGATCATGGCATCCAGTCCCATCACTTCATGGGAAATAGATGGGGAAACAGTGGAAACAGTGTCAGACTTTATTTTGGGGGGCTCCAAAATCACTGCAGATGGTGACTGCAGATGGTGACTGCAGCCATGAAATTAAAAGATGCTTACTTCTTGGAAGAAAAGTTATGACCAACCTAGATAGCATATTCAAAAGCAGAGATATTACTTTGCCAACTAAGGTCCATCTAGTCAAGGCTATGGTTTTTCCTATGGTCATGTATGGATGTGAGAGTTGGACTGTGAAGAAGGCTGAGCACCGAGGAATTGATGCTTTTGAACTGTAGTGCTGGAGAAGACTCTTGAGAGTCCCTTGGACTGCAAGGAGATCCAACCAGTCCATTCTGAAGGAGATCAGCCCTGGGATTTCTTTGGAAGGAATGATGCTGAAGCTGAAACTGCAGTACTTTGGCCACCTCATGCGAAGAGTTGACTCATTGGAAAAGACTTTGATGCTGGGAGGGATTGGGGGCAGAAGGAGAATGGGACGACAGGGGATGAGATGGCTGGATGGCATCACCGACTCGATAGACATGAGTCTGAGTGAACTCCGAGAGATGGTGATGAACAGGGAGGCCTGGTGTACTGCGATTCCTGGGGTTGCAAAGAGTCAGACACGACTGAGAGATTGAACTGAACTGAACTGAGGATAGGCATAAACAAACACATAATAATAAAAATACCAAAACCCAAACAGAAGGAAAAAATGTGGAAAACATTAAGAGAGAAATAACTCATCATCCCTTACAAGGGAACCGCAGTAAGAACTATGAGTGACTTCGCATGTGAAACAGTGGAGATCAGAAGACATGAGAATAAGTATTTAAATACTCAAAAGGGGAAAAAGCCAACCACTAAACTACCTACGTTAAAGGTATCAACAAAATGAATATGAAATAAACATATTCTATGAAAAATTAAAGTGGAAAAAATTTGTTTACAGCAGATGCAACTTACAAGAAACACTAAATGAAGTTCTTCAGGCTAAAAACATGTAACACTTCATGGTAATCCAAATCCAAATGAAAAACAAACAGCACTCATAAAGGTAAACATGTTATTAAAACATTCTATAAATGCATATTTTCTAATTTCCATGAACTTATTTTAAAACCAAATATATAAAACAATATGTACATAAGCTATCATGGGGCATGCAATATATATAAAAATGTAATACACTTGCCAATAATGGCAAAAAAGAGGTAGATGGGAGCAAATCTGTATTGGGCTAAGAAAATGACATGATAGTTCAAAACCATAGAAACAAATGGCGAATGCCAACAGTAAGTAGGAAGGTCATTATAACAAAAGCTATAAATACATAATTGCTTTACATACTTCTTTAAAAGTCATAAAATTATACAAAGTAATAATTATAACAGTGTGTTTTGGGAATTGTATCATTCATAGATGTAATATAGATTTAACCATTTTATCACAAAAAGAGAGGGGAAGGAAGAGAGCTGTATTGAAGTAGGGTCTCTATATCACTCTGGAATTAATTTAGCATACACCTGAAGCTGATTGTGATGTTAGGATTTAAGATAGTAAGCCCTAGAGCAACAACTATGGTAATAACTCAAGGAATATAATGTAAAACTCATTAAATAAATTAAAAATGCTACATGATGAATTAATTTTTTAAAAAAAAGTAAAGACATAAAAAATAAATAAATAAAAGTAAAGGAGAAATAGAGGAACAAAAAGACATGGAATGAGACATATAGAAAACAAAAAGTAGAATATCACATGTAAATACCATTATATCTATATTAACATTAAAACATGAATGGATTAAAATTCAATCAAAAGGCCAAGATGGTCAAGCTGCACTTTTTTAAACTATCTTTCCTATATTCCTTTATTTATTTATTTATTTGTTTGTTTGTTTATTTGGCTGTGCCGGATCTTGTTTGCCGTGCAGGCTTTTCTCTCTTTGAGGTGAGCGGGGGCTACACTTCCTATTGCAGTCGCTTTGCTTGGTTTTTGGTTTTATTTTTTTGTGGTGCTGGAGAAGTCTCTCTCTTTTTTTTTTTTTTTTTGTTTAACTGGAGGCTAATTTCTTTACCCTGTATGCTTTGCTTGTTGATAGGCTCTAGGCACAACGGCTCAGTAGTTGCAGTTCCCAGGCTCTAGAGCAGAGCCTCAATAGTTGTGGCTCATAGGTTCAGTGGCTTTGCAACATTTCTGATCATCCCAGATCAGGGATCAATTCTGTGTATCCTGCATTGGCAGGTGGATTCTTTACCACTGAGCCATTATGGAATCTTACAGGAAACACACACACCCAGAGATTCAAGATGCTCCCTCACAGAGAGAGATACAAATAGAAGGAAAATAAAGGCATAGAAAAACAGAGATGTCATACAAACAACAACCACAGGAACGCTGAAATGGCTAAATTAATAGACAAAATAGACTTTTAAAGTATTACTAGGAGACTTCCAAGAGGACTTATGCCGAGATGCAACTCCTGGGACTGCTGCTGCCACCTCCCCCATCCCAATGGCAAGCCACTGCCGACCCACGCCTCTGCAGGAGACCCTCACGGCATCTCCCCTTTTGCAGCCCTGTCCTGATCCCAGGATCCACTCCCTCTCCCCATCCACCAATGAAGCAAAACTGGCTGGAGGCATGCAAACTAGTGCTTCTCAACCCTGGTTGAATAATGGAATTTTCTGGGAACATTTAGAACTATTACTATTTGATTGTCTAGGGTGGAGATTGGGCATCAGTACTGTTTTATAACTTTCTAGATGATGATTCTAGTCCTATTCTCTGACCCTGTCTTCCCCGCTCCACCTTTTTCCCTATCAAAATTGGTTCTCATCTGTGGTTTGGAAAAAGTTGATGTATGGCAAAACCAATACAGTATTGTAAAGTAAAAAAAATTAAAATAAAGAAGTTCTTCTGTATCTCCCTCCCAAAAAAAAAGCAGATAAGGAATTTTTTGTATTTTTTTGTTTAAGTTTTGGCTTCAAAGATTTTGTGTTTTTTTCGGGGGTGGGGGTGAATTTTAATAAAATTGAAGTATAGTTGAAAAAAAGTTGTAATAAATTCATATGAAATAAGAAATTGATTAAAAAAAAGCATTGCTAGAGATAAAAAGGGACATTTTATAATGATAAAAGGGTCAGCCCTTTATGAAGATAGTACAATTATAAATATATATGGATTTAATAACATATAGTGACCTCAGAAACCAAAGTAACTAGGGATGTTCAGGCCACAAAAGATAAGAAGTGGGAAAAAATAGTAACCTGCTACAACATGGATGAATCTTGAAAACATTATGCTAAATTAAAGAAAGCAGCCACAAAAAGTATACATTTTATGTGATTCTATTTCTATAAAGTGGCCAGAACAAGCTAATTTATTGATACAGAAAACAGATTATCAATTGCTTAGAGAGGAAAATGATAAGGATAATAATAACAGCTGCTGCTGCTGCTAAGTCGCTTCAGTCGTGTCCGACTCTGTGCGACCCCACAGACAGCACAGAATGATAGCTAAAAGCTATAGGGTATCTTTTTGTGATGATAAAAAAAATGTTCTAAAATAGACCATGGTGATGGTTGAAATTCTAGAATATACTTAAAAAAACATTAATTGCATAGTTTAAATGTGTGAATTATTTGGTATGTGAATTGTATTTCTGGTTTAAACTGGTTTAAATATAGTGGCAATTGAAAATGCTTGATACACTGTTAGAACAAGAATATATATATATAATATGACTACAGTTGTATAAGTACTCATATGTAGATAGGTATATGGATGATATAATTGAAATAATTATAAACAGGAAGTTAGAAACTTCTGTTTCAATTTAGTCACTAATGAGAGAGAAAGTGGAGAAATAACAGAATGTTGACAGTGATTATCATTTGGGTGGTAGGATTAATTTGTAATTTCGAGTCACTTTAGTTTTTACATTTTTCCTGTTTTCTTCAAACCTATTTATCTACATGAGGAAAAAAATTATTTTGAGGAACCAGGAATCTGGAATTCAAATTCAGTCTTTGATTTAACGATAGAAAATCTGAAATCATTATTCAAGAATCCAAACCATGGTCGTAAAGAACAGGCACACGGACCTAAGAGTAGAGGATCTGTGAAAAGGCCTATTAGTAGGTATGTGGATATCACCTGGCTTCTGAAATGTAACTGAATTTCTTAATCTCACACTCAAGTATACAACACTCATCACAATATAGATGAAAAAGTGATGGAAATAAGTATAACAAATTGAATAAACTAGATTTTTTTGAAAAACTGGAGAATATTCTGTATAAATTGAAAAGAAGTTCCTGGAAGAAGCAGGCATTTAAGCTATCTCTGATGACACAGAGGCAGAATTAATAGCACAAAGTTAAAACCCTTCCACTAACATCCTAGCTCAGTAACCTTTTATCTCTGTGAACTGCAGAAGTGTCTTAATATCCCACTGCCTTAATATATTCCTCTGCAAATTGGGATAATAATATATACTCTATATGATAATTATCATAATAACATATGTCGGTATTTATAAAGTGGACAAAATAGTGTCTCGCACATGGTAGTGTGCTATACACAATTTTGTTGAATAAAAATTTATAGAAATACTACATGCTAATAACAAAGAATCCATTCAACCTACTTGTCCCAAATAGCACTTAGCAGTCACACCAACTGTAAGAGACTAGGTGCCCCTGATGAATACAGGGCAAATTTATAAGCACAGGTACTGACAGAAAAGTTTACACTCCTCAGGTATGTACTCCTTGCATTAGTACTTTTCTCAGAGCCAACTTCACATCCTTGTTTCTCAAGCTATATATCAAAGGATTTAAGGATGGGGTAACAATATTATTGAACAAGGGAACCACAGATTCCAACCAAGTACTAGAGGCAGGCTGGAGATAAATGAGGACCACGGGTCCATAGAAGAGCAGGACGGAAGTCAGGTGGGCACTGCAGGTGGAGAAGGCTCTGTGCCTGCCTTCTGAGGAGCTGATTCTCAATATAGAGATAATGATGCGAGTATAAGAAGTGAGGACAAGAAGGAAACACAGGAGTGCCACAACACCTACGTTGGTGAAACTCACAGTCTGAGCTAGAGAGGTGTCTGCACAGGCCAGGGGCAGCACCACTGAGATGTCACAGAAGAAATTGCCCACCTCCTTGGGGCCACAGTAAGGTAACTTAAACACAAGAAATGTGAGGACAGACGCATGCACACTGCTCCCCATCCAGGTGCTCAGAGTCAAGATGGCACACACCCTGGGGTTCATGATGGCCGTGTACCGCAAGGGGTGACAGATGGCGGCAAAGCGGTCATAGGCTATCACAGTGTACAGGAAACACTCCGTGCAGCCCAGGAAGTGATAAAAGAAGAGCTGGCAGGCGCAGCCCTGGTAAGAGATGGTCCGGCTTTGCCCCAGTAGGTAGAGCATCATTTTGGGGGAACTCACGGAAGGGAAAAAGATGTCAAACACTGACAAGTTGCCCAGGAAGAAATACATGGGGGTGTGGAGGTTGGAGGAAGTGAGGGTGGCCAGGAGAATGAGCAGGTTCCCCACAAGAGTGAGCAGGTAGAAGGCGAGGAAGAAGACAAAGAGCACGTGTTCCAGCCCCTGTGTGTGAGGGATTCCCGTGAGGAGGAACTCGGTTACTGGAGTGTGATTCCTCATCTTCACATCTAGTCACACCTGGAAGGTCAGACAGTGGTCTCACTGAGATGGGCTTTCCCCAAAACAATAATACCTGCACAGGATCCACGGAATAGGGATAATATCCATATATTGTACATTAAAAGTGTCTAGATAGGAGTCAGTCCAGTTTCCACTAATTAATGTGCAATGTCACTTTTCATCTGTGTCCTCTGAAGGATAATAGATAACACAAGAGGCAGAATGGAGCAGAGGGCAGAGGATAAATCATACCCTTGGATTTATCTGAGTTTAAACGCACACTCAGTGGTTTTGGAAAATTCTGAAAAAGTCTCCAAATCTCCTTGCTATCTGGTTAATAGTTGAATAATATGATTCTTATGAGGAATAATGCTTTAATGTAGATAAAACCCCTAATATAATGAATGCAAGTACCCACCCTCATTAGAAAATCCACTCAAGGTACTAATATTCTGGTTTCAGTGCTTCTTTACTCCACATACCACTTGGCTTTAGCTGACCTTTGGAAGTGCTACAGCACTTTGGAATCACCTGTTGATTAAAATGATTCACAAAAATGCTTTCTCCATCAACAGCTAGAACAACGGACAACTAAGAACCATCTAGTGGAAAAAGAGTGAAACAGGATGGAAATGATAATATTTAATACCAGAAAAAGCAACAGGCACTTAGCAATAATAAAAATACCTATCTTACTTCAATGTAACTTTTAATCTCTCAGTAGGAATTATGTCTGCAATATGACAATATATGCCATCCCAATGAAGGTTTTTAAGATTCAGCATCATTAACTAGTGAATATCTTAAGACAATCCATGGAGTTAACTAAATCAGTTTTAGCCCAAACTCCAATAGAGCCAATTCCCATCTTCTCTCACCTGCCCATGGTGTGTTTAACCCATTAGATGAGGAGAGAGCATTCTAGAAAGAAGGAACCTACAGATGGAAGGGAAAGAATCTACTTGGCTAGAATCCAGGCTCCACATCCACCCTCCCGCTTTCTTTCCTTTAGATGTTGTGAAACAGAAGGCCAGGCTCTGATACCAGGAAAGATGAATGCGCCTCTTGGTCAGATTCAGCCAGTCAGAACTGAGAATCTAGACCAACAGTGCCTGTGGTCCCTGAGAAAAGAAGCATCAGTTCCCTGAGGAGAGATGTTTGGGGTGTTCCTTTGGGACCCACTCTCTCCCCAAGTGGGACAGCTATACAACAGAGAGCAATTAGTCAGAGACTTTCCCCTCCTTCATTCTTTCTCCCCAGTCTCTCCACCTTATTAATTTTTAAACAAAAAATGTATTATGTAAAAAACTTACTTATTTTCATTTTTCAAATCCTTTTGATTAACAATAACTCTTGGACTTTCCTGGTGGTACAGTGGATAAGAATCTGCCTGTCAATGCAGTAGACACTGGTTCGATTCCTGGTCTGGGAAGTTTCCACATGCCACAGAACAACTAAAGCCAGCACTCTGGAGCCCTCAAGTCATTATTACTGAAGCCCATGCCCTTAGAGCCTGTGCTCCATGAAAAGAGAAACAACAGAGTAGCCCCCATTCCCTACAACTAGAGAAAGCCTATGTGCAGCAACAAAGACCCAGTGGAATCAAAAATAAATTTAAAAAAAAAAAAAAAAAAAACACTCCGAGTTTCCAAAGTAGGGAGCATGAGCTTGATCCCTGCTCAGGAACCAGGATCCCACACACTGCATAGCCAAAAAAAAAAAAAAAACCAATAACTCTTGGGCATATTTTTCCTGTAGTGGGGAGCCATCCTTTAAGTTAGATATTTTAAATTGCCCAGTGATTCTGTGCTTGAAGAACTGGGTTTAAAGAAACAGCTAGGATTAGCGAAGTAACCACTTGCAGAAATGAGGCAGCCAATCCCATTTGTTATTAACAAAACCGCTTTTTTTTTCCATAATTAGCTGTATAGTCCCCCAATATCAGTTTTTCATCTTCCTGAATTAACATCCTTTTCTAAAAATCCATTTATTTTTTCATTTCTTTATTCTTGTTAAAGATCACTACTTGTGTTTTCCTCAGCATGCTTTAACTACTGTAACTTGATTCAACTTAACATTTTAAGAATCAGTCTGCTGACTGCTGTGTAGAGAAAGAATCAGAGCAGAAAAAGATAAAATTAGGTAGGGCTGTGAGCACGTTATTTTTACTGGCTGCTCAATGAAACAAGCATGTGGAAGAGGTAGTACATACATACATGGACTATACTGAGCCACAGAAAACAATGAAATTGGGTCACTTGTAGTGTTGTGGATGACCTGTGCTGGGCTAAGTAGTTTTGGTCATGTCTGATTCTTGGCAACCCCATGGACTGTAGCCTGCCAGGTTCTTCTGTCCATAGGATTCCTCAGGCAAGAGTACTGGAGTGGGTTGCCATTTCCTTCTCCAGGGGATCTTCCTGACCCAGGGATCGAACCCATATCCCTTATGTCTCCTGCATTGGCAGGCAGGTTCTTTACCACTAGTGCCACATGGAAAGCCCTAGAGTCTGGCATACAGAGTGAAGTAAGCCAAAAAGAGAAAAACAAATATCATATATTAATGCATATATGTGAAATCTAGAAAAATGGTCCTGTTGAACTTCTTTGCAGGGCAGGAACAGAGATGCAGGTCTAGAGAACAGTCTTGCGGACATGGGTTGGGGTCAGTAGGAGAGGGAGGACAAACTGGGAGATTAGGACTGACGTATACACACTACCATGTGTCACACAGACAGCAAGTAGGAAAGTGCTGTACAGCACAGGGAACTCAGCTCAGTGCTCTGTGATGACCTGGAGGGGTGGGATGGGAGTGGGATGGAGTCTCAAGAGGGAGGGGATACGCATATATATAAATAGGTGGTTCATTTTGTTGTAAAGCAGAAACTCACACACCATTGTAAAGCAACTATATGCCAATAAAATTTTCTAATAGAAAACTTGTTATAGCTAAAATCACTTTGGGATAATACAAAATGCACTAAAATTGTTTAAGGATTTACAGCTGTCTAATCATCACTGTCTTTTTTTCATGCTAATGAATTCAGAAGAGTCTTCTTTCTCCATGGTTTTGAAATTATCGTTACATTTTACTGTGACTCTCCTTTTTTATTTTTTAACCAAACTCTTCAAGGCCCCTTTATTTTATTCTGGCATCAACCCTATGAGTAGATATTATTTTCTTTTTAAAGATAAAATAATGCTCAAAAAGTTTAAATAATTGCCAAAGTTAACTCCAAAAGTCAATCACAGAACTTTGATTTGAATGTCAGTCTGCCTGCATTTAAAGCTTTTGGTCACTTCTAACAAAGTGGAATAAATGATTTGAGTCTTAATTTAAAGAGTAAATATGTTATAGTCATATATTACTACTCATTTTCTTATTCATTAGTCAGATAATCATAAAACCTTAAAACTTTTTGACTAGCATTGATTTTTTTTAGTATTTTAACAGGCTTATTAAGATAGATATAATATCTGTATGCCATAAAATACCTATTTTATGTGTACAACTCAAAAGAATATATTTGCAAAGAATATGTATTTATAAAATTGTATAGCTATAATCACAATCTAATTTTAAAATATTTCCCTCATACTAAAAGGAAAAAAATGTCCGTTTACAATCATTTCCATCCCTACTCCAAGCTCTAGGCAACCATTAATCTACTTTAGCCCTTTGGGGATATTTTTTACAAAAGGAGTTATGGAATGTGTGTTCTTTTTTGTCTGTATATGAAAAATAGAACAGCAAATAATATTCAGAAAGCAAGATGTAAGGATAGCTATAATTATATAGAATTTATTATTCTTCAGTACTTTTTATAAGCCAGTAACCATTCAGTTCTAGATTCAGACTTTCTGGGAGTAAAAACTTCTCTGGCCTTAGTGCTTCACCTATGAAAGGAGGATATGTATGTCTACGTATCTATGTCTTAGGATTTTGTGAGTTAGATTAGTCAATACATGTAAAGCATATACATTGGACTATTTTAAGTGTTAGCTCTTATTCTAGGTGTTTGAGTGGATAAATCTAAATAGATAAGCAACCTGAAACTCATTTGATTAAAGATTAGAATTTAAATGTTGAAAGATTCAAAAACAAGTAAGTTATATTCTTAATGGTTCAATTTTAACTAATTACAGATCAATTAGATTTTCAGGAAATGCAGCAAACCTATAATGAATAGAGAATGCTGGCTCAGAGAGACTTTCCTCTGCCAATTTACGGAAATCCAGTCTCCCATTTTATAAGAATAGATTAATGGCCAACTTCTCACTTGAGACTTATGCATAGAATTTTAATGCCAAATTTTCTCTGATAGCCAAAAGCATAAAGCTTCAAAAGGGATTGTTTTTTACTAAGAAGACATGATTAAAGCCATAGAAGTTATAAACCAAGTTTAAACATAAATTTACCAAACTGTGCAATTCTACTTTAAAATTTCATACCTTGTTGACCTGGTTTTATTAAATGGCCAGAAAGAGATTGTAAGAAGATAGAGTACAGCATATATTTGGGGAAAGAATGAAGGAAGCCAGTCTGTGTTTCCAGAACCTTGCTTCTTTATGGTAATCAATCAAAACACAGTTCCAACAAGAACAGACTGTGTAAAGCAGAAAAGATACACTGTTTTGGCAAATTAAAACAGAGAAAGGCTGAGTTAATTTGAAAAGCTTCCATGAAGCAGTACATCATGCCTCAGTCCACCAATCCCCCACCACATGACTTAGGACTCCAAGAGATGTCACATAGCATCTTCACCCAGCTCACTATTTCAGCAGCAATCCTGTTGTACAAGTAGTGTATCTGAAGCAACTCTTCAAAGAATTTCAGAAAGGAACTGCCACCATACCTTATGCCCCAGAACGTGGACCACTTGAGTTAACACTTTCCTCAGAGCCAGCATCACATCCTTGTTTCTCAAGGTGTAAATCAAAGGATTAAGGAAAGGGGCAACAATATTATTTAACACTTGGATAACAGAGTCTAGCCAGGGGCTGAAAGCAGGCCAAAGATAGACGAGCATCACAGGCCCATAGAACAAGATGATTGAAATGAGGTGGGCACTGCAGGTTGAAAAAGCTCGGCACCTCCCTTCGGAGGATCTGATTTTGAAAATGGAAAGCATGATGCAACCATAGGAAGTAAGGATAAGGATAAGGCATGTAAGAGTCACAAAATCCACGTTAGTGAAGCTTACCATCTGAGCTAGAGAGGTGTCTGCACAGGCCAGGGGGAGCACCACCGGGATGTCACAGAAGCAATTGTCCACCTCACTGGGGCCACAGGAGGGTGACTTAAAGACAAGAAATGTGAGGATACTTCCATGTAGGCAGCCACCCAGCTAAGAGCCCACTGTCAAGCTGGTATACACACTGGGTTCATGATAACCATGTATCGCAAAGGGTGACAAATAGCCACAAAGCGGTCATAGGCCATCACAGTGTACAGGAAACACTCGGTACCACCCAGAAAGTGGTAAAAGAAGAGCTGGGAGGCACAGCCCTGGTAAGAGATGGTCCGGCTTTGCCCCATTAGGTAGAGCATCATTTTGGGGGAACTCACTGAAGGGAAAAATACATCAAACACTGACAGGTTGCCCAGGAATAAATACATGGGGGTGTGGAGGTTGGAAGAAACCAGAATGGTGAAGAAGATGAGCAGGTTTCCCATAAAGTGAAGAGATAAAACATCAAAAACAGGACATTTATCAATTTCTCCAGCCCTCCAGTGTTAGGAATTCCCAACAATATGAACTCTGACATGGAAGTGTAGTTCTGCATGCCTGTGCACCAGGCAGTCCTGGAAAAGCAAAGCATTCATGATATAAGACCGCAGATAACTGAGAAAATATCTTCCTAGTAGTGTTATTTCTCAAGCAGTGACTGTGAGCAAAGAAAGGTCAAAGAGGAAAAGGAAATCAGTATTAAATCCGGGCATGCAACTAAGTAATGTGTTGCATTTGGCCTCAGTATTTTTCACGTGCAAAATTACATAGAGTAATTTATCTCTATAGTTGGCAAATCTCGGAGTAATCAACTCTTATTATAGGTTTTAGATAGTCTCTCCCAATCCAGTTTATCATCACACAAACTGGTATATTACAGAAGCATCTTCTCCAAGGAAAATTTGGCATCAGGTGGGAAACTCGTTTTGTATTATAAGCCAAATCATAATTAGTTGCTTAATAGACCAGCTGGGCTTCTCTGGTGGCTCAGCTGGTAAAGAATTTGCCTGCAAATCAGGAGACCCTGGTTTGATTCCTGGGTTGGGAAGATCCCCTGGAGAAGGGATAGGCTACTCACTCCAGTATTCTTGGGCTTCCCAGGTGGCTCAGCTGGTTAAGAATCAGCCTGCAATGTTGGAGACTTGGGTTTGATCCCTGGGCTGGGAAGATCCCCTGAAGAAGTGCATGGCAACCAACTTCAGGATTCTTGCCTAGAGAATCCCAAGGAAAGAAGATTTTGGTGGGCTATAGTCCATGGGGTCACAGAGTCAGACAAGACTGAGCAACTAAGCACAGCAAAGTGATAGACCAACTATCCAAGTATATGCATATAAAAATGTGAACCTAAACAGAAATGATATTCACTTAACTAATTATTTTTACTTTCAGCAATAGTGTTTTCCATTGTTTAGCATTTACATTCAAGAAAAGATATACCATTCATATTTATAACATGCTCCCACACACACACAGGAATTACACTGAGTCTAGAAGAAAGCCTCATGTAAGTAACAGAAATAATTATTGCATCCCACCAGAAATATATCCCTCCTCAGGAAGACTTTATTTCTGTACCACAATCTCATACATGTAAGTTTCAATGACATTATTATTTTTTAACTTCATTAATTAATGTCAGTCAGATAAGCCTAAAGATCCTCAATTATTTCTTCTGAAGGCCCAATATCTTCTTTTGTTCCTTTGAATCAAATTTTATGTCAGCCCTCCATATGTTTTCACTTGGATATAACTTATTTTTCTCTGCCTGTGATCAATATTTGTTTACAGGAAATAATCTGATAGATCTATTAATACTAATTTATAAATTGCTAATCTCTTACCATTTCCTACATTGTTTCAACTTTATAAGAAAAAAAAAGGCTTATAGCTATATAGGAAAAAAAGCTCAATAAGTAGAATTTATGGCAAAGAATGAAAAACTGGAGAAAATAGGAGTTTTCAGGATAATCTTGAAATCAATCTATAGAGCCAGGGCCCTGTATAAAGCTAGTCCTGCACAAAATGTTTGAGTAGAGTGTGATTCTGGAAAAAATACAAACAGGAAAGCAAAAAAACTCCTTTCCAGCCCAAAATATACTTTACACATTGAGTTTAAGCCTCAACAATCAGTTTAATCTCACAAACATTAATTTTCTATCCACCTGCTAGAAATATAAAGATGAATAAAATAAAGTGTTATCCCCTAAAGAACTTACCCTATTAGAAAACTGGTTTCTAACTCTGACCCTGACTCTATCATTTTCTACCTCTGGGCCTTAAGAAACTCACTTAACTTATCTGAGCCTCAACTCTTAAACAGAAGAACAGTGGATTATCGTATTGTCTGCCTCATAAAGTCTTTGTGAGGATTGAATGAGATAACAAAAATAAAATTCCTTGCCCAGTGCTTGGCACTTAGTAGTAAATGTCCAATATTAAAGACTAACCTCATGCATATAAGACAATGGTAATGTAGTTAAAAGCATTGAAGTTGTGATGAAGATATAATTAGAAATGGACTTGAAAAGGGATCTGCAAGATTTGAAAAGAGTAAACACAGTCAATTGATCTTTGACAAAAGAGCAAAGGAAACGCAATGCAATGAGAAAAAATAGTCTTTTTTTAATTTTTTTTTTTTTACTTTACAATACTGTATTGGTTTTGCCATACATCAACATGAATCCACCAGTCCTAAGATGGGGAGACCACTTTCTCCCACACAAATTCATCAAAAGAACATTTCAACGCTGAGTAAATTCCACAAAACAACTTCTGAATGCCGGCAGAAAAGATAGTCTTTTAAAACTAATGATTCCAGAACAACAGAACATCTCTCTCTCTCTCTCTCTCTCTCTCTCTCTCTCTCTCTCTCTCTCTCTCTCTCTGTCACACACACACACACACACACACAATGTATCTAGACATAGACCTTACACCCTCCACAAAAATTAACTCCAAATGACTGACAAACCTGAACGTGAAATGCAAAACTACTGAACTCCTAGATGATAATTTAGGAGAAAATCTAAATGATCTTGGATATGGCAATGAGTTTTTAGATATAGCACCAAAGGCGCAATTCATAAGAGAAATAACTGATACATTGAACTCCATTAAAACTTTTTTTAAAAAACTTGTTTTGCCAAAGACACAGCTAAGAGAATGAAAAGATAAGCTACAGAATGAGAGAAAATATTTTGGTTTTTTCTTAATTTAAATTTATTTATTTTAATTGGAGGCTAATTGCTTTACAATATTGTATTGATTTTGCTTACACAGATGTATAGAACAGTCTTTTGGACTGTGGGAGATGGAGAGGGTGGGATGATTTGGGAGAATGGCATTGAAACATGTATAATATCATATGAGAAAATATTTTGTAAAAGACAACATCTGACAAACAACTAATGTTATGAAGAACTCTTAAAAATTCAGTGATAAGAAAACCAACAACCCAATTAAAAATTAGCCCAAAGGCCTTAATAGATACCTCACCAAAGAAGATAAATATACAGCTGGAAAATAAGGACATAAAAGGGTGTTCCACATTATGTCGTCAGGGAAATACAAATTAAAACAAATAGATAACACTACAAACCTAGAATGCCCCAAATCTAAAACATTGACAATATAGAGAGAATGTGAAGTAACCGGAACTCTCATTTCTGGTAGACATGCAAAATGGTGCAGTCACTTTTGTAAGACAGTTTGGCAGTTTCTTATGAATCTCAATATATTCTTACCATGATCTAGCAGCCATGGTCCTTGATATTTAAGCAAAGGAGTTGAAAACATATATTAACACAAAAGTCTGCACATTGATGTTTATATAAACTTTATTCATAATTGCCAAAACTTGGAAGCAGCCAAGATGTCCTTCAGTAGGTGAGTGGATAAACTATGGTACATCCAGACAATGGAACATCATTAAGTGCTATAAAGAAATGAGCCATCAACCCTATCCAGACATGGAGAAATAATGAGGCTGTATTAGTAAGTGAAAGAAGTCTATCTGAAAGAGCTACAACCTTTATCATTCCAACCATATGACATTCTGGAGACAGTAAAAAGATTACTGGTTGGCAGGGGATGGATAGGTGGAACATAAAGGACTTTTAGGTCAGTGAGAATACATTGTATGGATTGGTAGGTAGATGCTATTATATATTTGTTCAAATCCATTGAATGGACAAACCTGAAAGTGGACCCCAAAGTAAACTATGGGTTTCAGGTATTATGATATATCAGGGTAGATTGATCTTTTATAGCAAGTGTACCCTCTTAGTGGGGATGTTTGATAATGGGACAGGCTGTACTATAAACCAAAAACTCATCCAAAAAAATAAAGCTTTTTTTAAAATAGCAAAGAAAAACACACAGGTCAGGAAAAACGTTCTTTTCATAAGACCTTCAGGAGAGGATTATGTAAATATCTGGCAGAATTAAAAGATATTTTGTAGGCTAGAAGTGCATAAATTCTCCATTTACCTGAACTTTTTTTTGTTTCTAGCTCAACAGTAAAATTCACAAAGGTGTTTGTTCTAAACATGTGATCAGCAAAAGTGTAAATTTCACAAATTACATTAGATTCACTTTCAAAATTCTCTTTCCTCCTCTGCAGTTAGCACTCAATGCCTTATCTCCATCCAAACCTATTCTCAGGAAAGAATCTGACATACCAGGAAAAAAAAAATTCTAAGAACAGATAATAACAAGATTTTCAAGCAGAAATATTTACTCTTAGGGAAACAGAAGAAGGAATTATTTTGCTGCAAAGGAGAATAAACTAGTTATTTTCTTCCAACTCTGAATTCTAAAACTTTATATTATTAGCATTTTATAAATTATGTGACTTTCACTATCACCACACTCAAAGAAATTTGCATTTTAACCTTCAGGGTTCAATGACAGAATGAAAGTACATACGCCTGCTAAAGGAAGTTCTCATACTGAGAAGAGGAGTAGATTGATATTGATTAAAAGAGTAGATGTTAAGAGTGGGGATAGTTTTTATTTTTTATACTAACTGCGAAAGGGAATTCATAAATAAAGAATCTATCTGCTTCAATCTCATCCACCTTCCTCATACAAACCATTCTCCAACTGCATGAGCACACTTATCTAAGTCTCCCCCCCTTCATGTCCTTCTATGTGCAGACTTACTAATGAATCACAGACTCGGCAACATATAACAATTTTCATAACTTCCATAATTCTCCTTCTTCAGTTGTTTGAACAGGGACAATGATCAGGACAAATAGAGTTAAAAGCAAGACAGAGAGAGAGAAAAGGAAGAAGCATAGTGTCAGCAGAAGAAGAGTTGAGTCAGTTCAGTTCAGTTCAGTCGCTCAGTCGTGTCCGACTCTTTGCGATCCCATGAATCGCAGCACGCCAGGCCTCTCTGTCCATCACCATCTCCCGGAGTTCACTCAGACTCAGGTCCATCAAGTCCGTGATGCCATCCAGCCATCTCATCTTCGGTTGTCCCCTTCTCCTCCTGCCCCCAATCCTTCCCAGCATCAGAGTCTTTTCCAATGAGTCAACTCTTCCCATGAGGTGGCCAAAGTACTGGAGTTTCAGCTTTAGCATCATTCCTTCCAAAGAAATCCCAGGGTTGATCTCCTTGAGAATGGACTGGTTGGATCTCCTTGCAATCCAAGGGACTCTCAAGAGTCTTCTCCAACACCACAGTTCAAAAGCATCAATTCTTTGGTGCTCGGTCTTCTTCACAGTCCAACTCTAACATCCATACATGATCACAGGAAAAACCATAGCCTTGACTAGACAGACCTTAGTCAGCAAAGTAATGTCTCTGCTTTTGAATATGCTATCTAGGTTCATCATAACTTTTCTTCCAAGGAGTAAGTGTCTTTTAATTTCATGGCTGCTGTGACCATCTGCAGTGATTCTAGAGCCCAAAAAAATAAAGTCTGACACTGTTTCCACTGTTTCACCATCTGTTTCCTATGAAGTGATGGGACCAAATGCCATGATCTTCATTTTCTGAATGTTGAGCTTTAAGCCAACTTTTTCACTCTCCTCTTTCACTTTCATCAAGAGGCTTTTTAGCTCCTCTTCACTTTCTGCCATAAGGGTAGGGTCATCTGCATATCTGAGGTTATTGATATTTCTCCCAGCAATCTTGATTCCAGCTTGTGTTTCTTCCAGTCCAGCATTTCTCATGATGTACTCTGCATATAAGTTAAATAAGCAGGGTAACAATATACAGCCTTGACGTACTCCTTTTCCTATTTGGAACCAGTCTGTTGTTCCATGTCCAGTTCTAGCTGTTGCTTCCTGACCTGCATACAGATTTCTCAAGAGGCAGGTCAGGTGGTCTGGTATTCCCATCTCTTTCAGAATTTTCCACAGTTTATTGTGATCCACACAGTCAAAGGCTTTGGCATAGTCAGTAAAGCAGAAATGGATGTTTTTCTGGAACTCTCTTGCTTTTTTGATGATGCAGCGGATGTTGGCAATTTGATCTCTGGTTCCTCTGCCTTTTCTAAAACCAGCTTGAACATCAGGGAGTTCACAGTTCACGTATTGCTGAAGTCTGGCTTGGAGAATTTTGAGCATTATTTTACTAGCATGTGAGATGAGTGTAATTGTGCGGTAGTTTGAGCATTCTTTGGCATTGCCTTTCTTTGGAATTGGAATGAAAACTGACCTTTTCCAGTCCTGTGGCCACTGCTGAGTTTTCCAAATTTGCTGGCATATTGAGTGCAGCACTTTCACAGCATCATCTTCCAGGATTTGAAACAGCTCAACTGGAATTCCATCACCTCCACTAGCTTTGTTCATAGTGATGCTTTCTAAGGCCCACTTGACTTCACATTCCAAGATGTCTGGCTCTGGATTAGTGATCACATCATCACGATTATCTGGGTCATGAAGATTTTTTTGCACAGTTCTTCCATGTATTCTTGCCACCTCTTCTTAATATCTTCTGCTTCTGTTAGGTCCATATCATTTCTGTCCTTGATCGAGCCCATCTTTGCATGAAATGTTCTCTTGGTATCTCTAATTTTCTTGAAGAGATCTCTAGTCTTTCCCATTCTGTTCTTTTCCTCTATTTCTTTGCATTGATCGCTGAGGAAGATTTTCTTATCTCTTCTTGCTATTCTTTGGAACTCTGCATTCAGATGCTTATATCTTTCCTTTTCTCCTTTGCTTTTCACCTCTCTTCTTTTCACAGCTATTTGTAAGGCCTCCCCAGACAGCCATTTTGCTTGTTTGCATTTCTTTTCCATGGGGATGGGCTTGATCCCTGTCTCCTGTACAATGTCACGAACCTCATTCCATAGTTCATCAGGCACTCTATCTGTCAGATCTAGTCCCTTAAATCTATTTCTCACTTCCACTGTATAATCATAAGGGATTTTATTTAAGTCATACCTGAATGGTCTAGCGGTTTTCCCTACTTTCTTCAATTTGAGTCTGAATTTGGCAATAAGGAGTTCATGATCTGAGCCAGAGTCAGCTCCTGGTCTTGTTTTTGTTGACTGTATAGAGCTTCTCCATCTTTGGCTGCAAAGAATAGAATCAATCTGATTTCGGTGTTGACCATCTGGTGATGTCCATGTGTAGAGTCTTCTCTTGTGTTGTTGGAAGAGGGTGTTTGCTATGACCAGTGCATTTTCTTGGCAAAAGTCTATTAGTCTTTGCCCTGCTTCATTCCATATTCCAAGGCCAAATTTGCCTGTTACCCAGGTGTTTCTTGATCTCCTACTTTTGCCATCCAGTCCCCTATAATGAAAAGGACACCTTTGGGGCATGTTAGTCTAAAAGGTCTTGTAGGTCTTCATAAAACCATTCAACTTCAGCTTCTTCGGCATTACTGGTTGGGGCATAGACTTGGATAACTGTGATGTTGAATGGTTTGCCTTGGAGATGAACAGAGGTCATTCTGTCATTTCTGAGATTGCATCCAAGTACTGCATTTCGGACTCTTTATTTCATAATATATTATAAATTCATCGTAAATGTAGCATTACAAGTTTATAAACTATCTGGTAAATATTCAAGAGTTGAATAGAAAGAGGTAAATTTTAGACAAACACCAGCTAATGGAAAACACACCTAACATGGGCAGAAGGATTTTTGTCAAGTTTTTAGGCAAGAATATGTTTCTAAAGCCAAAAGTCCATGACATAGAGACAAGGTTCAGCACCTTGTGCTGTTGAGTCCAAGACACAAAGTTCCCACACTCAGCCCTGTCATGTAGTCTGGTCCTGAAATGCTGGATTTATGATAATTTCAAACTGGAGAGTCCCTGTTGAGACACTATCCCCTGTGGCCCAATCTGAGACTTAAGAATCGTGAATCAGCAAAGGGAGTAATTAGAGGTCCTCCTGTCTCTCTTAACACCCATTTCCCATTACACATCTCATTGCTTCATACTATATTATAGATTCATTGTAAATGTAGCATTACAACCTTATAAACTATCTGGTAAATATTCAAGAATGAGAAAAATACCAGTATCTTTCCTTGACCTTATTTAATATGCTGTTTCCAATCACTATAAACCATAGTTATATTTTTAACTACTTACAATCATACCCTATACATAGTTTTGCATAATTCCTTTTTAATATTAACTTTTTGATTAATAATTTTTTTTCTATTTGTAAAAATAAGCACACATAGGTAGGTAGACAGATGTGTGTGTGTGTTAGTTGCTCAGTCATGTCCCACTCTTTGTGACCCCATGGACTGTAGCCCACCTGGCTCCTCTGTCAGTGAGATTCTCCAGGCAAGAACACTGGAATGGGTTGCCATTTCCTTCTCCAGGGGATCTTCCTAAGGATCAAAGGATCAAATCTGGGTCTCCTGCATTGCAGGTGGATTCTTTACCAACTGAGCCACCAGGAAAGCCCGAGATAAATCTTCAGACCCCATGTAAGAAATGACTACCCAGGGCTGGATTGGTCACTTTCTATATTGTGGTCTCTATATTAAGAAGTTTGAAAAACTCTAAGAGGGTTTTTAGTAGCCTTGTATTTGAGTGTATTATTGGAAAGAGGGCAAGTGAAGAGATAACACCAACTATCATGGGGAGGGTAGCTGGAGGATCTCGAATACATTGAGAAAAACAAAGAAGGCCCTTGGACTGTAGAAGTTTGAGATAATTGGTCAGGAAATAAAGGAGAAAAGATGGTAACTAAGTCAGAGAAATGCTACTGGGAATGTATGTGGATTAATATCCTCCTTTAGCCTAACCAGATGACATCAGAATAGAATTTTTTTGCATTTAAGTTTCTGTACCTGAAATTACCCTGAGAACTAGACTTGGATTCTAATGATCAGGTAAAGCCTCCACACAAGTGTCTCCTGGGAACACCGAGATCAGAACCAACAAAGGAGAGTAACAGTATGAGAATGAGAATAGTAGAACCCCAGTGTTTGGGATCAGAACCTGTTTTTACAAATTAGTTTAGGCATAATCTATAAACAACGTAATATATAATACATCATGGTTTTAGGGGGAAAAAATGGTTCTCGTTTTTCTGTGAAGTAATTGCTTTGGATTTTTTCCTCAAAACTTTCTGTTCAGATATCCCACCTCAATAATTGCATATTTAGATATCTCTTTTAAAAAAGGGGGGGGGGCTTATTTTTTTTTAAGTGTTATAAAGTCACTGTAAAATTATGAAGGTAACAGAAAAACATGGGCTTCCCTGGTGGCTCAGACAATATAGAATATGCCTGCAATGCAGGAGACCCAGGTTCGATCCCTGGGTCAGGAAGATCCCCTGGAGAAGGGAATGACAACCCACTCCAGTATTCTTGCCTGGAGAATCCCATGGACAGAGGAACCTAGTGTGCTGCAGCCCATGGGGTCGCAAAGAGTCGGACACAACTGAGCAACTGAACTGAACTGACTGAACTGCAGATGGAGTTATAAGAAAAAGGGGAGAACTAGCAAACTCAAAAGGAGAAGCAATGGCACCCCACTCCAGTACTCTTGCCTGGAAAATCCCATGGACGGAGGAGTCTGGTAGGCTGCAGTCCATGGAGTCGCAAAGAGTCGGACACGACTGAGCGACTTCGCTTTCACTTTCACTTTCATGCATTGGAAAAGGAAATGGCAACCCACTCCAGTGTTCTTGCCTGGAGAACCCCAGGGACGGTGGAGACTGGTGGGCTGCCGTCTATGGGGTCATACAGAGTCAGACAGGACAAGCGACTTAGCAGCAGCAGCAAACTCAAAAATCACAGGATATGCAAAAACTAAATAAGTAGCCTAATTTTAAAACTGTGCTGAAAGACACAAAGCACAAAATTTACTGTCAACCATTTTCAGTGTACAGTTACTAGATGGAAGAAACTTGAAGAGATTATGTTAAGTGAAATAAGCAGTCACAAAATAAGACAGATACTAAGTGATCTGTCTACTAAGTGATTTTGTAAGCAAAAGGAAACTTTACATCCATTAAACTAGTTTCCCTTTCCCCACCCCTGGCAACCACCATTCTACCTTCTTTTTCTATATTTTGACAATACTATAAACCTCATATACTTAAATCATACAGAAATCACTGAGTATCTGTCTTATTTTGTGACTGCTTATTTCACTTAACATAATCTCTTCAAGTTTCTTCCATCTAGCAGCGTATGTCAATTTTCTTCCTTGTAAAGATGGGAGTACTATTGCCTGTATGTATGTACCACATTTTGATTATCTATTCATCATGGACACCTGAATTGCTTCCACCTCCTGCCTATTGTGAATAATGCCATGATGAGGAGCATGCTACAAATATCTATTCAAGACCCTTTTGGACATAATTCAGAAGGATAATTGCTAAATCACAGGGCAATTTTATTTTTTAATTTTTTGAGGAACCACTATACTGCTTTCCATAGTGGCTGCACCACTTTATATCCCCGCCAATAATGCACAATGGTTCCAACTTCTTCACATTTCTTATCTTTTCCTCTTTTTTTTTCAGTAAGAGCCATTCTAATGGGTATGAGGTGATTTCTCATGAATTTGATTTGAATTTCTCTGGCGGTAGAGATTGAGCATCTTTTCATATGCTTATTGGCCATCTGTGTGTCTTTTTTGGAGAAATGTCTGTTGATCTTTTTAATCAAGATACTTGTTTATTGTTACTGTTGATGGAGTACAATATTAAAAAGCAGTGTGTGCATGTGTGTGTACACATTATTTCAATAAAATTTTATGTTGGGTGCTGTACTAAAACTTCACATACAGGAAAGATTTAAACAGCTTTGATTTTTTTTTCAGTGCTAAGTAGTAATTATTAGAAGGAGACAAGTGATTGGAGTTCATGCATATTCAGCTTTCATACATCTTCAACTTTAATGAGAATATATATTTAAATAAGTGAATATGATTTTTACCTATCCTAATTATTTCACTCATGTTTCTGTTTTATGTAAATGAATAGGTAATTACATTTAATTTGAAAGTCTAAGCAGTATCCATTTATTCAAGCAACAAACCCACCCACAGTGCCTACTAGATCACTGGGCCATGTCCTGTGGGTATAACAGTGAATAAGACAAACATGATGGAATTTTCCATTGCATAGAAAAAAAATCTATAAGTGTCTGTCCATAAACCATATCCAGGCTTTATCAGATATCATAGCATGTGGGGTTTCCACCAATATCCAGCATTAATAGGACATCAAACTATAGTAAAATTGCTTAAATGCAGCATATTGTCTAGGATACATCCCCAAAGCATAGGAATTTTTATTGTGATGTTAGATTTTACTGGTCAAGTTAGGAAGGGCCTTGGAACTCTCACACTGCACATCAAACCATGTCTATGTTTAAATGGGCTTCATTTTGTCCTTTTTGTCTCATGCCTTTTGTAAAGGCAACAGTGTATTTAATTCGCGGTTGTATTTTTTTGTTTTGTTTTTAATGGTTTCAGGTAGAATGGAAACTTTGGGGAATAAAAATGGAATACAAAATGACTACAAATTAATAAAATGTCATAAAAGCTAAGGGCAGTAAATGTTGCTCTCTCTTTCTCCCTGAATTCTGAAGAAAACTGAGAAATAATGGCCAGCTTGAGTATCACTGGAAGCCAACTTGGAACATGTCTTGGTGGGAGAACAAGATAAGCCTGGTCATTGAACCCAGTAATCAGGACATCTGTTCAAACAACACTGAACAGGAAGGCTTTCCCAACCCTTTCACACTAAAGAGTAATCTGGGATGTTGTCAGTATGGTAGAGTAGGGGAAAAATGACAATAGGAGTTAAGAGAGCTTGGGCTAGACCTGGCTTTACTGTAATTAAATGTGTTATGAATGGCAAGATACTTATTTCTAGATCTCAATGCCACCATGTACAGAGGGGTACAATGAGTCATGGCACAGAATTAATGGAGATAATAATAAAGTCAACGTATAAACATTACCTATGTCCATGCATATTTTACTAGTTATTTATTGAATGCTCTCTGTGTATCATGAGCTCTGGAAAGAGGTAGTGAGTTTGAGTAAGTTGCCAAGCAGGTCCTTCAGGGTCATGTGGTAGCGGGATTAAGAGTAAGAGCTATTTAATTAACAAGATCTGAATGTGAGGTCTGATTTGCCACGTAATGTGCAAACTTGGCTCCATTAGTTGAAGCTTCTAATCCTCAAAGTTCTTTTTTTTGAAATTGAAACTCCTTTATGGGGGTGATATGAAGATTACATAAGATGGTATCTGTGGAATATTCATCACAGATCATGGTCTAACAATTGCAATTAATACTACTGTTAGCAACATGGACAAATGGAAATGTGTATAGGTAGAACCGAGGAATGATTACATTCTAAGTGAAGTAAGAAAAACTCATTTGGCACAGACATGGCTATTGAAGGATAATTTTTGGATTGCCATAGATCTTCACTATTTTCAATCAGGCAAAATTGGCTGTCTATTATAAGAAATCTGTCTCAAGCTTCTTGCACTTTCCCTTGGATTCCTTCCCCAGGATTAGTGCACTGAGAATAGCATGAATTATGAAATTACTTATGGGGCCTCAGGGTTTATAATTATGCACAAAAATAGAAAATCTTACTAGGCAAACAATGCTTTAGAGAAAGCATTTTCCATTGATACTATTTGATTATTTATCTAATTCCTCATTTGATTGAGTAAAAAAAAATAAAAATAAAAGAGTCAATACATTTTAAAATCCATTATAAAACCCTTAATTTAGTGTAGAATAGTAAATACTAGATTGTGGAAAATCCTTTTTAGGGAACTTTTCACTTCTTTGTTCCTTAAGGAATAGATTAACGAGTTCAGCATGGGTGAGACAGTATTATTTAATAGTTGCACCATGGCATCTAGCATGGGGTTGGGTGTGGGCTGCAGATAGACAATGATTATAGGTCCAAAGGCACAGAGAATGGCAGTGAGGTGGGCACTGCAGGTAGAGAAAGCTTTCTGCCTGCCCTCTGCTGAACGGATCCTCAAAATGGCAATCCCAATGCGTGTGTAGGAGGCACAAATACTCAACCAAAGCACTAAAGCCAGAAAGCCAACACTAGTGGAAGCTACACCCTGGGCAAAGGAGCTGTCAGCACAAGCCAGGGGTAAGATAGCAGGAATGTCACAGAAGAAATGGTCCACCTGATTAGGGCCACAGTAGGGTAGCTGAAAGGTAAAGGATGTCAGGATAGTGGCCTGAAGACAACCCACCAACCAGGCTGCCATGACCAAACCAACACAGACTCCAGGTCTCATGATGAGCTTATACCTCAGTGGGTGACAGATGGCAACAAAGCGATCATAAGCCATCACAGAATAGAGGCAGCCTTCCGTAGAACCCAGGAAATGATAGAAGAAGAGCTGAACAGCACATCCCTTATAAGAAATGGCTCGGTTCTGGCCAGAAAAATAGACTAGCATCTTGGGACAGAGTACAGAGGGGAACAGCATGTCCAAAATCGAGAGGAGTCCCAAGAAGAAGTACATGGGAGTGTGAAGGGTCGAGGAGGAGACAATTGCTAGAAGGATGAGCAAATTGCCCAGCAGGGTCAAGGGGTAAATGAACCAGAAGATGACAAGGAGCACAGTCTCCAGTCCCTCTGTCTGAGGTATTCCCAGTAGGATGAACTCACTCAGCTCTGTGTGGTTCCTCATGTTCCTGGGAGGAAGGTCTAGGGGAGACAAAAGACAGGAAAGCATGACTGTGGAGGCTGTGACAGACACAACACCGATACATTCATCATCACTAATCTTTGTTTACACGTAAACATGAGGTTGAAATTAAGAATCAGAAAATCTGCATATAATATTTAGGGGCTAGTAAAGCGGATGTGTGCCTTTGTGTCTCAAGATATCACATTCTTTTATGAATAGGGATTCAAAGCAATATGAAGCTTTAGCAAAGTGAAATACTGGATGTACTATGAGAACAGAGGCATCAATACTGAGCAGATGAGCATAGTTTGAATTAAGTCCACAACCAATTATACAACAACAACAAAAATGTCTTAAGTTTAAGATCAACCTGAAAACATGTGGAAGCCTCATCCTCCTGACTCTATTACAGAGCTCTATTACAGTTGCTCAAATATGTGTTCAAACACCCTAAATATTCATCAAAGATCAACTTGGTCACCCACACCTCTGTTGAGAAGAATGGACTGTGATACAGTTTAAGGAGTAGTAAGATTTGGGCATATGATATCATTTTAACTGGATATGTTTCTTAGTCTGAGCATGGAGACTCAAAGAGTCGGACACAACTGAGTAACTGAACTGAACTGAAGGTTATTTGCCTGAAAAGAAATTAACAGTGACAAATTTGTTTAGTGTTCAGTTTGTATAGAGATTAGTAGATGTTTAGAGACTATATAGGTGATAGGTTTTAGTGAAGTCATCATGTATAAAGATGAATTTTTGGAATATTTGATGTTTGCTAACTACTGAAATTTTGAAATCCAAAGTATTTCAATTCTGCAGACTTTTCTGTGTCTTCTGATTATTTTAAATTCTAATTTTAATTTTATTGTGGTAATAAAACTTCACATGAGATCTACTCTCTAAACAGAGTTTTAAGTGTACAAGATAACATTAACTATGAACATAATGGACAGGGAGGCCTGGCGTGGTGCGATTCATGGGGTCGCAAAGAGTCTGACACGACTGAGCAACGGAACGGAACTGAACTGAATGTTTCACAACATTTGTGAAACTTTATACCTATTCATTAGCAATTTCTCATTTCTTGTTGTCCCCTAACCCTGGTAGCCATCATTCTGTGTTTTGCTTTTAAGAGTATAATTGTTTTATTTTAAAGGAAAAACTCATTATGTAGAGAACATGAAAGGGCCAGTAGGGAGTGCTGTGGTCAGCTGTCTGCTACAATAGTTGAGCTCCTGAATTTCTCAAGAAGAGATACCATGATACTATGCATAAAATAGATAACTAATGAAAACCTACTGTATAGCACAGGGAACTCTACTCAATGCTCCTTGGTGAGCTAAATGGGAAATAAATCCAAAAAAAAGAGGAGACTTATGTCCCTGTACAGCTAATTAACTTTCCTGCAATGCAGAAACTAACACAATATTGTAAAGCAACTATACTCCAATAAATTAACTTTAAAAAAGAAGAGAGATGTCTTTTTCACTTACACTTTTTACCGTTATAATTTCCTTTTTTTGAGATGCAAAATATATATTTAAATGTCCAATTATAATGGTTTGAATTTCTAATTATAATCCCTGGTCAACTTCTCTGATCTTCTTTTATAATTAATATTATTAATAGCTATTGATTGATAATTTTGTCTTCTAAAAAACCTAAAAAATGGTAAGATAATACTCTCCATGTACTCAAGTTGTTTATACTCTTGGAACCTCAATTTCTCATCTTTATATAAGCAGAAAGTAGTTTATAATCTTGGGATCTCAATTTCTCATTTTTATATAAGCAGAAAGTATTCCCTGCACCAGTAGTCTCAACCTTAACCAATCAGTTAAATATTTTATTCCAAGCAGGACACTTTTGAGAGTCAAAGAAAGCATTATTAATAACTAAGGCAGGATAAGAGGGATAAAATAGGAACATTTCTGTTCAACCGTTGAATAGTCTCCTTTCCCTCATGTGTGTCCTACAGATCTTTATTTTGACATGTTCTGATATAACTGTGCCCCTTGAGGATATGGCATATTCTTATAATTGTGCTGAATAAATAGAGGGTACCCACTGAATATTTTTTTTCTGATTAACTGAGATAATATTTACCTCCCAGAACTGCTGTAAAGATTAAATGTGATGATGCTCAGGAAAGATTTTGATACACAGTAAAATGCTGTATAATGGTTCATTATAATTGTATTTTCTATAGAGATAGCCATGCTAAAGAATTTGGGAAGGAGTTACCTGTGTGAAGATCAGAGTTAGTATCAAGCCTGAACGAAGTCACCAGGAGAGACAAGGTAAATTATGATTAAAGATGGAACGAGAGACCAAACTTTGAGAGATACTACATTATAGGAAAAGGAGAAGAAAAGGGAGCCATTTAATAAGAAATATATACATTTGTCATATGATTTGGAAAAGGTCAGGAGAATGTCTTTTGCATACCATTTATCATGAAAATTATTATTTTCTCCATGTTTTAGAATTTTCTCCATTGTCAGGGAGAATATGCAACTAATTTTTATTCTTAAGCAAGTGTGTGGTTCTTTAAAAGTGACAGATGCTGAACTAATGATTAAGGAACAACAAAAGAAATAATAGATGAATGTATTTCTGCATGCTATTCTGTGGGGTGAATGGAGGAAAGGACTCTAGTCATTGCACTAAATGGGAAGGAAGCTCTTAGTCATGATTGCTTCCAACAATGCTAGTCAGGAGTCCATAGTGGAGTAAAAGTTAAAATTAAAGAAGATAGGAAAATGCTCTGAACAGTTACATGGCTCAGTTAAGGAAAACCAATGTTGTTTTTCTTGCCTTTAACTTCAGTTTCTTCTATAGACCTGTGGGACTCACCATTCTGAACATCTCTCTTCCCTGGGTGCAATGGAAATGGATTTGGGCTTCCTAAGTGTAGATCCCAAATGGTCTTTTCCATTCAGGATTACACAGAGAGAGGATAGTACATGTCTGATGGCTCACCCATCATCTAGGGTGAGCAGAGTTAGCAGAAGTAAGATCTCCTACATTCGTAGGATTTTAAATGATCTCTTACTCCCTCTGGAGCCCCATCTGTGATACATCCCAGGACTCAGGGAGCAGGAGCCCTTGAGCATAGGGAGCAATCAAATGCTGGATGTTGAGAGAGCTCATGACTGAGAAAAGACTACACGGTAATCAAGATAATCTTCAAGCAATTAGGAATCAAAGAAGTTGTGGATCCTCTGTGGCCACCCTAATTTTCTATTCTGGGTAGACTTTGAAGAACCCTTTTTGTTCTTCATAGACCTCACAGATTTGATTTCCTTCTCTGTCATTGTTTGAGTCTTTACCTATTCCCTTACTTTTCATGGTTGTAGAAGAAATTGTAACATAATGAAAAGATCATTCACCTTGGAAGTTTCTGGTGTGAAAAACAAGTCTGTTTCTCATTAGTTGTAAGTCCTTGAGCAAGCCAGTGCTCTTCTCTGAACCATAATATAGTCCTTCATAAATTGGAGTTATTTCATAGGGAAACTAGAGATTAAATGAGATAACACATATAAACTTCCTGGCACATACTACTTAATTATTTGTATTGAAATTGGATGGAACATGGACTTTTATTCATTGTTAGAATCTTTTGTTTTTTTGCTCTTTTACCCCTTCTCTTCTTAATTTGAGTTTTTTCATTGTTTTGGTTTTTTTCAGTTTAGTCAATTTGGTTTCATTTCTTTTATATTCAAAAGCAGAGACATTACTTTGCCGACTAAGGTCTGTCTAGTCAAGGCTATGGTTTTTCCTGCAGTCATGTATGGATGTGAGAGTTGGACTGTGAAGAAGGCAGAGCACCAAAGAATTGATGCTTTTGAACTGTGGTGTTGGAGAAGACTCTTGAGAGTCCCTTGGACTGCAAGGAGATCCAACCGGTCCATTCTGAAGGAGATCAGACCTGGAATTTCTTTGGAAGGAATGATGCTAAAGCTGAAACTCCAGTACTTTGGCCACCTCATGCGAACAGTTGACTCATTGGAAAAGACTCTGATGCTGGGAGGGATTAGGGGCAGGAGGAGAAGGGGACAACAGAGGATGAGATGGCTGGATGGCATCACTGACTCGATGGACGTGAGTCTGAGTGAACTCCGGGAGTTGGTGATGGACAGGGAGGCCTGGTGTGCTGAAATTCATGGGGTCACAAAGAGTCGGACACGACTGAGCAACTGAACTGAACTGAACTGAATTATAGCGTGGGGCTTCCCTGGTAGCTCAGACAGTAAAGAATCTGCCTGCGATGCAGGAGATCTGGGTTTGATTGCTGGATTGGGAAGATCCCCTGGAGAAGGGAATGGCTACCCCTCCAGTATTCTTGCCTGGAGAGTTCCATGGATGGAGGAGCCTGATGGGCTACAGTCCATGGGGTCACAAAGAGTTCAACACTACTGAACAACCAACACTTTCACTATAACTATAGTGAAAGAGATGGTGAGAAACCAAACCAGAATGAAACAAAACAAAAGAAAATAATAAGTATAGAGTTACCAAAAAAAATAAGGAATATCAGAATGTTTTTCATAAAAATGGATTATTTTCTTTTTTAATATAAAGTTATTTATTTTAATTGGAGGTTAATTACTTTACAATATGGAATCTAAATAAGATTTTCCAGGTTCTCAGGATTCAACAAGCCAATCCAAGAAAGGGAAAATGGAACTAACATTTAAAGAGAGCCCACTTGTGAAAAAGGGTCTTTTAAAATCTTATTTTATTTACTTCTTACAACATCCACACAGGGTAGCTATTTTTAGTCCACTTTATAAATGATGACATAGTCATCAGGGAGAGTAATTTTTCCCAAGATTACACAACGTTGACTAGAAGAGGTAGGAATTGAGCCACAAATTTTTTTAATCTAAAGCTCACAGACTTAATTCTGGGGACAGAGCCAAGTTGATACTAATACATCAGAATCTGGTTCCTAGTTTTCTTTCCAAGTTTGACCCTCTGGATCAGCAAGGTACACCTTTCCTAGTCCTCAGAGAGTAAGACCCTTGAGCTTTACCCTGCCCATCTCCTTTCACCTCTCTTTATGACTCTGTTTTGAACAACAACAACAGCATGGCTTCCCAGGTGGCACTAGTGGTAAAGAATTGGCCTAACAATGCAAGAGATGTGAGAGACATAGGTTCGATCCCTGGGTTGGGTAGATCCCCTGGAGAATGGCACTTTCCCACTCCAGTATTCTTGCCTAGAAAATTCCATGCACAATGGAGCCTGGCGGGCTATAGTCCATGGGGTAGCAAAGAATCAACATGACTGAACATGCACACACACACACACACACACACACACAGAGTAGACAACAGACTTAGTGACTAAACAGCAACAACATAATAGATAACAATCAAAAGGCCTAACAGGATGCAGAAATTGGGATACACATGTATTTATTCTTGGGGCTTCCCAGCTGGTGCTGGTGGTAAGGAACCCACCTGCTAATCATGCAGGAGACAGATGAGAAGCCGGTTAGATCCCTGGGTCAGGAAGATTTCCTGGAGGAGGGCATGGCAACCCAGTCCAATAACCTTGCCTGGAGAATCCCATGGACAGAAGAGCCTGGCGGGCTACAGTTCATAGGGTCACAAAGAGTTGGACACAACTAAAGCCACTTAGCATGCACTCATGGTGTATTTATTCTTAATTAACATCTTGGACACTTATTTACTTATAGGTTTTCAAGTTTTAAAAACACATAAAGGGCAGGAAGAGAAATCATGATGGCAGCGTAGGATCACTTGGAGCTCACAACCCCCACAAACACATCAAAAATACATCTATATACAGAACAATTTTCACTGAAAACTAACTGGAAGCTGTCATAAGGATTTCTGTACAATGAAGGATATAAGAAAGGTACACACTTAAAAAGACTTTAAAGTCCCATTAGTGTTACTTTATTTATCATTAGCAGAATCATTCATCTTTTCCAAGTAGAAAAAAAAAGCCAAAGCTTATAACAAGATTTCTAAAAAGAGATGAATATATTTCTTAATGCTATCCTTAATTAGGAATAAGAAAAGGAAATTGTGAAAGTGGTATGAAATAAAGAAGACATAGTTTAAAAATTGAAAAATACTTGAGAGAAAACTCAAATTTCCTTCCCCATGATGAGAAAGAAATAGAATGAGGAGGTTACCAATGAAAATATTATAAACAAACACACAGAAACCCTTCTCCTATGACTACTTGCACCCTGATTCTAATCAATACTTTCCAACTGGATCCTTAAATGTATTATTTCATTAACTGAGGTCATCAAATCCTGCTCACACAGGAAAGAGTGAGGCCTATTCAATTAGAGGGTACGAGTTTCAGTCCTACCCGCATGCTTACTAGCTTAGACATGGTGCTTAAACTCTCTGTGCCTCAGGTTTATAATTTCTAAAACAGTGATGATAAAAATAGCATCTCCTTCATTGAGTTGTCTTAATGATTAAATGGAAAAAACACATAAAATGGTTAGAACAGTATATGGCATGTGGTATATAATCAACAATGTCAACTGTCATCATATAATGTTCTCAAAACTTTCCACAAGTCTCCCACCATAAACTCACCAGACATTTTTCCCTTTAATTCCTGTGTCCCCTATACACTGTAAGCTCTATAAAAACTAACATTTCTTCTCTCTTCTTTGCCAGTTCTCTTGTAGTGCTGTGAATACTGCAGAGTACACAGTAGGCACTCAATAAATAACTCTGTACGTTACATTGTTCTCTGGTAAGAGCCTTCCAAATGTTTCTCACCTTTCTCACATGCTCGGCATTAGGGTCAACAGACACACTGACTTCCATCCTTTTCCCTCAGCCACCACGCAAGTTCAGAGCTTTTTAGGTTTTTACTGAACTATATGCTAAAATGTAATGATGCCAGTTATACTTCTAGCTTTTCCCATATATTCCCTCTCATTTGGCCATATACATAGCTGGAGAATATGTTCTGAAAACATACATCTGCCCCTTTCTAATTTAAAGATTTTCAGTGATCTTCAGTTACCCAGTGGGCTACTGAAACATTGTAATAAAAATACAGCTATCAAAACTATGGTTAAGTTTTGGATAAAATTAAAGGAAAAGTTAAGTGAAATTCTATACTTAATCCAGAGGGTTTCCTTATTAGTTACAAAGTGCCAGGTTCTTCAGATGTTTCCACTGCTCAATATAGAGAGTGCCTCCAAAAGACACGGAGAAGGTAAAAGAACAGCACACAAAATGAGAGAAATGTGCAAATCATCTATTTGATAAAGACTTATTATCCAAAATATGTAAACCACCTCTACTCAACAATGAAAAAAAAAGAAAGAAAGAAAGAAAGAATCCAAGGAATTTACAAGCTCAGTAAGATGAGGTACAGAGTCCAGAAATAGATCTGCACTTATAGGAACAATAATTTTGACAAAAATACAAAGGCAGTTTATTGAAGAAATGATGGGCTTTACAATGCTGTAGAACAGTCTTTTGGACTCTGTGGGAGAGGATGAGGGTGGGATGGCTTGGGAGAATGGCGTTGTAACAAGTATATTATCATACGTGAAATGAATCGCCAGTCCAGCTTCGATGCATGAGACAGGGTGCTCAGGGCTGGTGCACTGGGATGACCCAGAGGGATAGGCTGGGGAGGGAGGTAGGAGGTGGGGTTCAGGATGGGCGTGACAGGTTCATGTCAATGTATGGCAAAACCAATACAATATTGTAAAGTAATTAGCCTCCAATTAAAATAAATTAATTTTTTAATGTGGCAAGAATATTTAGATATTCATATAAAAAACAAACAAATACACAAACAAAATAGAGACTCAATCTGTACCTCACATTAACAAAAACTGTCACAAAATGAATCAGATATTAATGTAAAACATGAAACTTAAGAATTTTTAAATATAAAAAAGATTCTGACAGAGTGTCCATTGACAGATGAATGGATAAATATTGGTGTGTATGTGTGCTAAATTGCTTCAGTCATGCCTCTTTATGACCCCATGGACTGTAGCCCACCAGGCTGCTCTGTCCATGGGATTCTCCAGACAAGAATACTGGAGCAGGTTGCCACGCCTTCCTCTAGGGGATCGTCCCGACCCAGGAATTGAACCTGCATCTCTTATGTCTCCTGCACTGGCAGGCAAGTTCTTTACCACTAGAGCCACCTGGGAAACATATATATATGTCACAATGGAATATTGCTCAGCCCTAAAAAAATAAAATAAAATCTTGTCACTTATGATATAAATGGATCTATGTGAAATGAGTCAGAAAGAGAAAGGCAGATACTGTATGATCTCACCAACTTGTGGTCTCTAAAAAATAGATAAAACAAAACCAGATCTCAAACACAGAGAACAAGCCAGTAGCTGCCAAAGGGGATGGTGTTTGGGGAAGAGAGAAATAGGTGAAGGAAATTAAGAAATACAAATGTCCAGTTGCAAAATTAAAAAGTCATGGAAATATACAGCATAAGGAAAATGGTCAATAATATTATAATAACTTTGTATGGAGACAGATAGTTACCACATTTATCATGGTGATCAGTTCATAATGTAATTAAATATTAAACTGTTATGTTGCACACCTGAAAATAACATAGTACATCAAGTATATGCCAACAAAACAAAACAGCAACAAAAACAAAATCTTGAAAGAAACCAAGAGCAAAGGATATTTTACCTACAGGGAACAGAGATAAGAATTACAGAGGAACTCTTATTGGAAACTGAGCAATCAAAAAAGAGTGGACTAAAAAAATAAAGTGTTAAAATGCAAAAAACACCAGCTTAGAATTTTAAATCCAATATTATCCTTCAAATTGAAGGTAAAATGATGACATTCTCAGATAAACAAAATCTGAAAGAATCTGTTACCCGAGGCCTGCCTTGCAAAAAATATTAAAAGAGGTTCTTTAGGCAAAAGAAAAATAATCTAGGTCAGATGCTTGAACTGACATTTTAAAAAGTCGTCAGAGAAGAATAAATATTAGTAAAATATTGTTTTCCTTATTTTTAATTTATCTAAAACATAACTGTGAATTTTAAATAATAAGAGTAATACTATAAAACAATTGGAGGAAAAAGTACTCAGAACACACTTTGACGTAAATTACAGCAAGATCTTTTTTGATCCACGTACTAAAATAATGAAGAATAAAAAAATGGGACCTAATTAGAAGATTTTGCATAGCAAAGGGATCCATAAACAAAAAGAAAATACAAGCCCCAGAATGCGGAAAAAAGTGTGTAAATGAAGCAATTGAAAAGGGTTTAATCTCCAAAATATGCAAACAGCTCATGTAGCTCTATGTCAAAAAACAAACAAACTCAATCAAAAAGTGGGCAGAAGATTTAAATACACATTCCTCCAAAGAAGACATACAGATGGCCACAAAGTACATGCAAAGATGCTCAATATCACTAATAATTAGAGAAATACAAATCAAAACTACTTTGAGATATCACCTCACACCAGTCAGAATGACCATCATCAAAAAATCTACAAACAACAAATGCTGGAGAGGGTGTAAAGAATGGGGAACCCCCTACACGGTTGGTCTGAATGTCAATTTGTGCAGTCACTATGGAGAACAGTATGTAGGTTCCTTAAGAAACTAAAAATAGAGCTACCATATGATCCAGCAATCTCATTCCTGGGCCTATATCTGGAGAACACCCTAATTTGAAAAGATACATGCACACAAATGTTTGCTGTAACACAATTTACAACAGCCAAGACATGGAAGCAACCCAAATGTCACTCAGAGAACTCAAACAGGGCCTCTGAGACAATCTAAAAGGGTGAGATGGGGAGGGAGATGGAAGGAGGCTTGAGAGGGAGGGGACATGGGTGTACCTCTGGCTGAGTCTTATTGATGTTTGATAGAAAACAACAAAATTCTGTAAAGCAACTATCCTTCCATTAAAAAATTAATTAATATTTTAAAAAAGATGATGTGGTACATATATACAATGGAATATTACTCAACCATTAAAAAGAATGAAATGATGCCATTTGTAACAACATGGATGGACCCAGAGATTCTCATGCTAAGTGAAGTAAGTCAGACAAAGAAAGATAAATATCAAATGATAGGACTCACTTGTAAAATCTAATTTCTAAAATGATATAAAGGAACTGACAGACTCAGATTTCAAAAACAAAAATATGGCTACCAAAGGAGAAACATGGTGGGAGAGAAAGGGGAAAGGGGAGACCCTGGGTTTAACACAAACACACACACATACACACACACTACTTATATATGAAATAGATAACCGACAAGGACCTACTATATAGCCCAGGGAACTTTATTCAATATTATTTAATAACCTAAGTGGGAAAAGAACCTGAAGAAGAATGAATATATACATATGTATAACTGAATCACTATGCTGTACACCTGAAACTAACACATTTTAGATCAACTATACCCTAAAACAAAAATTATAATGCTTCAATTAAAAAAAAAAGATTAAACCAAATTATATTATAAGGAGCTATGCAGTTTAAGACAATATATGTTTTCATTTTACTAAATTAATAAACTGGAAAATCCTGTTCAAAAATATAATATAGTTTTTATAATAAAATTCCTCAGAAACATTTGTAAAAATAATATTCCTGAGTAGCAGGTTTGGATAAAGTTAAACACCGAGAAATATAACTGTAATACACTTCTTATTGATCACAAATTTATATTACTAACTTCGTTAAATGAGTGTATCTTCATTACAGAGATTATTTGCTCTGTGAAAGCACTACTTTATCTTTAAGTGTCAACAGAGCTTTCTTCACTTCCTTGTTCCTCAGGGTGTAGACCACAGGGTTCAGAAGGGGCGTCATCACAGTGTAGAAAACAGCCACAATCCTGTCCATAGCCTCCTTGGAGCCTGGTCTCAGGTAAATGAAAACACCAGGGCCAAAGAAGCAAAGGACCACAGTGCAGTGGGAGGCACAGGTCTGGAAGGCTCTCCATCTTCCCTCTGACGTGCGGATCTTCAGGATGGAATGGACGATGGACACGTAGGACAGCACTATCAGAAGAAAGCAGCCTGAAGCCACCACCCCAATGTTGACAAAGATCACCAACTCATTGGCAGAGGTGTCTGCACAGGCCAGTTTGAGGATGGGTGGTGCATCGCAGAAGTAATGCTGGATCTGATTTGGCCCACAGAAGGGCAAACGGAATGTCAGTGTGGTCTGGACAGCAGAGTGCAGAGAGCCACTGAGCCACGTGGTTGTGGCCAGGGTGGCACACGTCCTCCCATTCATCATGCTGGCATACCTGAGCGGGTAACTGATGGCCAGGAAGCGGTCATAGGCCATGACGGTGTAGAGGAAGCACTCGGTGCTGCCCAGGAAGTGGAAGGAGTAGAGCTGGGCCACACAGCTGGGAAAGGAGATAGAACTGCCTTCTGGGGACACCAGGGTCATCAGCATTTTGGGCACAGTGACCGTGGAGAACCACATGTCAATGAAGGACAGGTTGCTCAGGAGATAGTACATGGGGGTGTGCAGACGGGGATCCACTGTGATCACCAGCAGGATGAGTAGGTTCCCCAACACAGTGAGGACATAGATCACCAGGAAGATTCCAAAGAGGAGCATGTCCAGCTCTGATGAATGGGGAAGGCCCGTGAGGATGAACGTTGTCACTACACTCATGTTTGTCATTTTTGGTCTCTCTCTCTCTCTCTGGGAATGTCAAGAGCATCCAACATTTTATTGAGAACTGAGAACTGCACTATACAAGTCATACTCAACTTTGCTTACCACAAACCTCTCTTGAAAAAGGAGATAAAGTGATTTCATGTTCTCTCTCTTATATCCCTCTCACTCTCTCTCTCTCTCTCTCTGTCACACACACACACACACACACACAGGCACACACAGATAGATGTGAAAAAGGGAGAAAACCACACAAATTTCTATTGATATATCATGAATTCTAACTTAGCACCATAAAACAAGCCAAATTTTCTATTTTATACTTTCTCCAGATCATGTTAGCTTGTTGTATGCTCCAGGTCTCACAATGTTGAAATCAAAGTTTCAGGTTGCTCTCTCATCTCATCTGAAGTTCAGGATCACCTGCCTCAGTGACAATGTCAGAGTGAAGTAAGATAATAAATGACAACTACTTAGTAAAGTAATGACATTCACAGGTATTCAGTAAATGATACCAAATTATATGGAGCTGTTGCCTTGCTTTTTAAATGTATAGATATAGCTATGGAGGGAGAGAAAGGCAGAGACAGAGAGGGAGTAGAGAGAGAAGATAAATTCTCATTGTGCAATACAGACTTCTGAATTTCAAAGTACAATTTTGAGGAAAATTTCATCACTGGTATTGGTACTGGTGTCTCACTAACTACCACTAATTGTTTACATAGGAAATAATCTTAGAGCAGGTTAAGAAACTATAAACTTCATATAGAATCCTGACAACCTCTTATGTGATCCAGAAAATATCAACCATCACAACACTGCAAGCCTCAAACTTTTCTTTTACGCAGTCATTGATAAGGCACTGAAAATATAAACTTGATATGTGTTCTCCCAACCACAATCCAGTGGGAAGTGGCTGGTTTCTCATATACATTTCTATCCTAAATATTTAAATATAATATTTTCTCTTATCAGCTTTGTTAGAGATGATATTCTCCCCCAACTTCCATTCCTTATACTCATAAATCCAGGAAATGACCTCAAAAGAGAAGACAATTAACTCTATGAAGCATATGATTCTTATGTAAAACCTACTACCTGTAACAAGGAAGAACAAAAGAAAAGGATCTATGTTAACTTAATATCAAGAAATATTGGACAAATAATACCAGAAAGAAAGAAGAGATGGAGCCAAAACGAGAACAACACCCAGTTGTGGATGTGACTGGTGATGCAAGTAAAGTCTGATGCTGTAAAAAAAAATATTGCGTAAGAACCTGAAATGTTAGGTCCATGAATGAAGGTAAATTGGAAGTCGTCTAACAGGAGATGGCAAGAGTGAACATTAACATTTTAGGAATCAGTTCAGTTCAGTTCAGTCGCTCAGTCGTGTCCGACTCTTTGCGACCCCATGAATTGCAGCACGCCAGGCCTCCCTGTCCGTCACCAACTCCCAGAGTTCACTCAGACTCACGGCCATCGAGTTGCTGATGCCATCCAGCCATCTCATTCTCGGTCATCCCCTTCTTCTCCTGCCCCCAATCCCTCCCAGCATCAAAGTCTTTTCCAATGAGTCAACTCTTTGCATGAGGTGGCCAAAGTACTGGAGTTTCAGCTTTAGCATCATTCCTTCCAAAGAAATCCCAGGGCTGATCTCCTTCAGAATGAACTGGTCGGATCTCCTTGCAGTCCAAGGGACTCTCAAGAGTCTTCTCCAACACCACAGTTCAAAAGCATCAATTCTTTGGCACTCAGTCTTCTTCACAGTCCAACTCTCACATCCATACATGACTACTGGAAAAACCGTAGCCTTGACTAGACAGACCTTTGTTGGCAAAGTAATGTCTCTGCTTTTGAATATGCTATCTAGGTTGGTCATAACTTTTCTTCTAAGGAGTAAGCGTCTTCTAATTTCATGGCTGCACTCACCATCTTCAGTGATTTTGGAGCCCAAAAAAATAAAGTCTGACACTGTTTCCACTGTTTCCCCATCTATTTCCCATGAAGTGATGGGACCAGATGCCATGATCTTCGTTTTCTAAATGTTGAGCTTTAAGCCAACTTTTTCACTCTTCTCTTTCACTTTCATCAAGAGGCTTTTTAGTTCCTCTTCACTTTCTGCCATAAGGGTGGTGTCATCTGCATATCTGAAGTTATTGATATTTCTCCCGGCAATCTTGATTCCAGCTTGTGTTTCTTCCAGTCCAGTGTTTCTCATGATGTACTCTGTGTATAAGTTAAATAAGCAGGGTGAAAATATACAGCCTGGAATCAGCAAATTTAACTCAGATGACCAGTATATCTACTACAGTGGGCAAGAATCCCTTAGAAGAAAAGGAGTAGACATCATAGTCAACAAAAGAATCTGAAATGCAGTACTTGGCTGCAGTCTCAAAAATGACAGAATGATCTCTGTTCATTTCCAAGGCAAACCATTCAATATTAATGCTGAAGAAGCTGAATTTGAACAGTTCTATCAAGACCTACAAGACCTTCTAGAACTAACACCCAATAAAGATGTCCCATTCATTGTAGGGGACTGGCATGCAAAAGTTGTAAGTCAAGAGATACCTGGAGTAACAGGCAAATTTGGCCTTGGAGTACAAAATGAAGAAAGGGAAACAGCTAACAGAGTTTTGCCAAGGGAACGCATTGGTCATAGGAAACACCCTCTTCCAAAAACAGAAGAGAAGACTCTACACATGGACATCACCAGATGCTCAATAAGGAAATCACATTGACTATATTCTTTGCAGCTAAAGATGGAGAAGTGCTATACAACCAGCAAAAACAAGATGGGGAGCTGACTGTGGCTCAGATCATGAACTCCTTATTGCAGAAATCAGACTTAAATTGAAGGAAGTATGGAAAACCGCTAGACCATTCGGTATGACCTAAATCAAATCCCTTACAATTATACAGTGGAAGTGACAAATAGATTCAAGGGATTCGATCTGATAGACAGTACCTGAAGAACTATTGATGGAGGTTCCTGACATTGTACAGGAGGCAGTGATCATGACCATCCGCAAGAAAAAGAAACACAAAGAGGCAAAATGGTTGTCTGAGGAGGCCTTACAAATAGTTGAGAAAAGAAGAGAAGCTAAAGGCAAATGAGAAAAGGAAAGATATACCCATTTAAACACAGGTCCAAAGAATATCATGGAGACATAAGAAAGCCTTCCTCAGTGATCAATGCAAAGAAATAGAGGAAAACAATAGAATGAGAAAGACTACAGATCTCTTCAAGAAAATTAGGGATACCAAGGGAATATTTCATGCAAAGATGGGCATGATGAAGGACAGAAATGGTATGGACCTAACATAAACAGAAGATATTAAGAAGATGTGGCAAGAATACAAAGAAGAACTATACAAAAAAAAATCTTCATGACCCAGATAATCACAATGGTGTGATCACTCACCTAGATTCAGATAGTCTGGAATGGGAAGTCAAGTGGACCTTAGGAAGCATCACTATGAACAAAGTTGGCGGAGGTGCTGGAATTCCGTTTGAGCTGTTTCAAATCTTAAAAGATGATGCTGTAAAAGTGCTGCACTCAATATGCCAGCAAATTTGGAAAACTCAGCAGTGGCCACAGGACTGGAAAAGGTCAGTTTTCATTCCAATCCCAAAGAAAGGCAATGCCAAAGAATGCTCAAAATACCAGACAATTGCACTCATCTCACATGCAAGCAAAGAAATGCTCAAAATTCTCCAAGCCAGGCTTCAGCAGTACACGAACCATGAACTTCCAGATGTTCAAGCTGGATTTAGAAAAGGCAAAGGAACCAGAGATCAAATTACCAACATCCATTGGGTCATCGAAAAAGCAAGAGAGTTCCAGAAAAACTTCTGCTTTATTAACTGTGCCAAAGCCTTTGACTGTGTGGATCACAATAAACTGTGGAAAATTCTGAAAGAGATGGGAATACCATACCACCTAACCTGCCTCCTGAAATCTGTATGCAGGTCAAGAAGCAACTATTAGAACTGAACATGGAACAACAGACTGGTTCCAAATAGGGAAAGGTGTATGTCATGGTTGTATACCGTCAACCTTATTATTTAACTTACATGCAGAATATATCATCCGATATGATGGGCTGGACAGAGCACAAGCTGAAATCAAGATTGCTGAGAAAAATATCAGTAGCCTCAGATACAAAGATGACACCACCCTTATGGCAGAAAGTGCAGAAGAACTAAAGAGCCACTCGATGGAAGTGAATGCAGAGAATGAAAAAGTTGGCTTAAAACTCAACATTCAAAAACTAATTTCATGACATCCAGCCCCATCACTTCATGGCAAACAGATGGGGAAGCAATGGAAACAGTGACAGACTTTATTTTCTTGGGATCCAAAATCACTGCAGATGCTGACTGCAGATATGAAATTAAAAGACACTTGCTCCTTGGAAGAAAAGCTATTAAAAAGCAGAGACATTACTTTGCCAACAAAGGTCTGTCTAATTAAAGCTATGGTCTTTCCAGTAGTCATGTATGGATGTAAGAGTTGGACTATAAAGAAAGTTGAGTGTCAAAAGAATTGATGCTTTTGAACTGTGGTGTTGGAGAAGACTCTTGAGAGTCCCTTGGACTTCAAGGCGATCCCACCAGTCCATCCTAAAGGAAAGCAGCCCTGAATATTCATTGAAAGGACTGATGCAGAAGCTGAAACTCCAATACTTTGGCCACCTGATGTAAAGAAGTGACTCAATGGGAAAGACCCTGATCCTGGGAAAGATTGAAGGCAGTAGGAGAAAGGGATGACAGAGGATGAAATGGTTGTATGGCATCACCAACTCAATGGACATGAGGTTGAGCAAGCTTAGGAAGTTGGTGATGGACAGGGAAGCCTGGCATGCTGCACTACATGGGGTCGCAAAGAGTCAGACACAACTGAGACTGATCTGAACTGAACTGAATATCAAGAAAAGCTGGAACTGGGTACAATGGAAAGTGAGGCAGAAATGATGTTTTTAGTTTAATCCAAAATATTGTTGAATTCAAGATTGTTGCTATTTTTCAAGGAAAGATTCACCAATGTGAGAGAAATGAGGTTCTCTTCTGTTAATAAAGTCCACACAGAATAGATACTATCTCCAGAAAATCTGGCTTAAGCTAAACTAAAGCTATATTCTTCAAATGAAAGAGTAAATAGCAGTGACAGTTACTCTAATATCCTATGTGGATATCAGAACCAAAAAAATGAAACAAACGTTATCTCTAAAATTTCTGCTGTACCAGTGGGATCCCATCACCAGGATAAATCACATAGATCAGATAAAGTATGAAATTTTTCATCAGGTGAATTGCAAGGCAGCCTGAAACCTAAAGCTGATGTTATCAGTGAGAGATAACAGGCTTTGACTTGTCTGTTTATACTCTAGCAACTTTGTCCCTTTTCCTAGGTCCCTATTACTAATCATGCATATAAAGATATGTATATGTTGTGTGTATATACATATATGTGTGTATATATATGTGTGTGGTTTGCGTGTGTGTATTACACATACAGAGAGAAAGAATAAAGAATAGAAAACAGAGTGAAAGAGAGACAGTCAAGACTTGATAACCACGAGTGGTTATCAATGTCTTATCTAACAATGTTAGATAACAATATCTTATCTCTCAATAAAAGCTTAAGAGGGAAAGCAATGAGAGAAATTTATCTTTCTAAGAACTCACCTTCACTGCATGATTATTTCAATATAAAATTCATTTGTGTTTACCCTTCACCCTGGAGAATGTTGAACACTCAGCATGCTATGTCAAGGCACTTATTTGCAAGTTTCTACTCAAAGAGCTGGTGTATCTGTGATTGCTTGTTGAGAAAGAGTGGTTCATTTCTGTTCAAGGACCCAATTAACTTAAGGGCAGAGAATGGAAACTCATGTAGCTAGAAAGGTGGAATGTAACTTGATTTGCTTCCTCAGGGAATAGGATTACTCTTGGGTGTTCAGGCTTCCTAGATGAACAGAAAAACAACAGAAAGGGACTAATGAAAGATTTTTAATAATTACCTACATATTTCCCTATGTGTTTGTTATCTGAACACTTCTGAGAGGAGTTCATGACTTTCTGAAGCTAGTACTTATGCCTAAGAGGAAAGAAGGACTCAGTAACCCTTATCAGTGATACAGATAAACACAACTGTTTATTCTAAACATAAAATTGCCCAGAACCCATAAATGGTCATCTCACTTTTTCCCCTTTAATTTGCCGTGAAGTGATGGGACCAGATGCCATGATCTTAGTGTCTTGAATGTTGAGTTTTAAGCCAGCTTTTCCAGTCTAAGTCATCCCTATTCATTTTGGAGTTGAGCCAGATTTTATGTTAACTATTTCTTTTTTTTTAATTTTTATTTTTACTTTATTTTACTTTACAATACTGTATTGGTTTTGCCATACATTGACATGAATCCACCACGGGTGTACATGCGTTCCCAAACATTTAGGATCCTTTTCAAGTACTAATAAACTCAGAGAAAACAGCTTCAAGGAATCAATCATACACATCATGTTATTACAAACAATATTTTTAAATATCAGGTTAACAAAGGAACAACACCATAATAATGTCTCCAAGGATAAGCTCAGGGCTCCACAGAAGTTATTTCAGTTATTTCAGGGAGAGTCTCAAGCTGCTGCTGCTGCTAAGTTGCTTCAGTGATGTCCGACTCTGTGCGACCCCATAGACGGCACCCCACCAGGCTCCTCCAGCCCTGGAATTCTCCAGGCAAGAACACTGGAGTGGGTTGCCATTTCCTTTTCCAATGCACGAAAGTTAAAAGTGCAAGTGAAGTCGCTGCTGCTGCTGCTGCTGCTGCTGCTGCTGCTGCTAAGTCAATTCAGTCGTATCCAACTCTGTGCGACCCCATAGACCACAGCCCACCAGGCTTCCCTGTCCCTGAGATTCTCCAGGCAAGAACACTGGAGTGGGTTGCCATTTCCTTCTCCAATGCATGAAAGTGAAAAGTGAAAGAGAAGTCACTCAGTCGTGTACGACTCTAGTGACCCCATGGACTGCAGCCTACTAGGCTCCTCCATCCATGGGATTTTCCAGGCAAAAGTACTGGAGTGGGATGCCATTGCCTTCTCCAGAGAGTCTCAGGAGAATACATCAAAATACAGCACAATGTGTTGAAAGTTTCACTCAGCTTTCATCATTCCTGAGAAACCTGTATGCAAATCGAGAAGCAACAGTTAGAACTGGACATGAAAAAATGGACCGGTTCAAAATTGGGAAAGGAGTTCATCAAGGCTGTACATTGTCACTCTGCTTATTTAACTTATATGCAGAGTACATCATGAGAAATGTCATACTGCATGAAGTCCAAACTAGAATCAAGATTGCTAGGCAATGGCAACCCACTCCAGTACTCTTGCCTGGAAAATCCCATGGACAGAGGAGCCTGGTAGGCTACAGTCATCCATGGGGTCGCTAGGAGTAGGACACTTTCACTTTTCAGTTTCATGCATTGGAGAAGTAAATGGCAATCCACTCCAGTGTTCTTGCCTGGAGAATCCCAGGGATGGGAGAGTCTGGTGGGCTGCCATCTCTGGAGTCACACAGAGTTGGACATGACTGAAACAACTTAGCAGCAGCAGCAGAAATATCAATAACCTCAGATATGCAGATGACACCACCCTACGGCAGAAAGCAAAGAGAAGCTAAAGAGCTTCTTGATGAAGCTGAAAGAGGAGAGTGAAAAAGTTGGCTTAAAACTCAACATTCACAAAACCTGTGGCAGATTCATGTTGATGTATGGCAAAACCAATAAAATATTGTAAAGTAATTAACCTCCAATTAAAATAAATAAGTTTATATTTTAAAAAATGAATAATGAAAGGTGTGAAAAAGAAAAAAAAAATCTAAGATCATGGCATCCGGTCACATCACTTCATGGCAAATAGATGGGGAAGCAATGGAAACAGTGACAGACTTTATTTTCTTGGGCTCCAAAATCACTGCAGATGGTGACTTCAGCTGTGAAATTAAAAGATGCTTGCACCTTGGAAGAAAAGCAATTACCAACCTAGACAGCATATTAAAAAGCAGAGATATTACTTTGTCAACTAAGGTTCATCTAGTCAAGGCTATGGTTTTTCCAGTAGTCATGTATGGATGTGAGAGTTGGACTATAAAGAAAGCTGAGCATCAAAGAATTGATGCTTTTGAACTGTGGTGTTGGAGGAGACTCTTGAGAATCCCTTGGACTGCAAGATCAAGCCAGTCAATCCTAAAGGAAATCAACCCTGAATATTCATTGGAAGGACTGATGCTGAAGCTGAAGCTCCAATACTTTGGCCACCTCATGCAAAGCACTGACTCACTGGAGAAAACTATGATGCTGGGAAAGATTGAAGGCAGGAAGAGAAGGGAATAACAGAGGACAAGATGGTTGGATGGCATCACCAACTCAATGGACATGAATTTGAGCAGGCTCTGGGAGATGGTGAAGAACAGTGAGCCCTGGTGTGCTGCAGTCCATGTGGTCAAATAGAGACAGACATGACTGAGCGACTGAACAACAGCATCATTCCTTAAGTGCAATGCACAAACCAACTGTGAATAATTTTACTCTTTTTATTTCCCTGTTTTGAGAACAGCATTTGTAACTCTTAGGGCATAATAATTACATAATGAAAAATTTACAAATAATGCTGTTCCAATTAATATTTGATAATGTAAAGAATTCATTAATGAAGTATTTCAATTATCCATTATTTTACTTATTTTCCAGAGCTTTATCATGTTGTCCCATCTGTCTCATCTTTATTTATCTCTCTTACTGTACTTTCCATTTTAAAAGAAGGATATAAGGAAGGATTATGGGCAGACCCTCTGAGCTTCAGCATATATTTTGCTGGGACAATCATAGCACATAAGAGGCAAATGTTGAATAAGAGGCAAAAATGTTTAAACACATGAAATTTGATGCAATAGCTTTACTTACTAACAGAAATATCTGAAAAACTAAAGTTATTAGGGACTTGAACAAAGAAGGCAGAAACAGCATGGACAGAAAGAGAAGGCCCCTGTTTAGAAGTGATATCTAAAATTATGAGTGTGCATCAGAAGTTGAGTCCCTCAGAAAGTATAAACATACTGGGAAGTGGAAAGTGTCTGTAGCAGGGAAAGCATCTCTTGTCCAGAAAATCCATGGACAGAGGAGCCTGGAAGCTTACAGTCCCTGGGGTCACAAAGAGTCAGACAAGACTGAATGATGTAACCCAACCTATTTGGGATTAAGCCTTAACTACATTCCATACTAACTGTGAATTTGAGTAAGGAACCTAATCATCTTCAGTTTTCTCATATTATGTATCAATAGTACCTATGGCATAGGGTTTGGGTAATAATAAAGTCTCTAGTAAAGAATAAATAAGGTGTCTGGTATATCCCAAGCTCAATAACATTTATGTTTTTGCTTCTGAATTGTTCCAGAATAATTTAATTCCATATAATTTTAATGTTTCATGGACTTCATTGCAGTTAAATTACTTGAAAACTAGTAAATACAGAATATTAAATTTATCAAAACATTTGGAATAATTGCATTGTCAATAATGGTGTTAATCATGATGCTAATTTATTATCTGTGATTTAAAGAAAATTACATTCACGCATCTTCAAAATTACTGTACTTTTGGCATCCCACCACGTTTTCTCCTGAGACTTCCACCATTTTGGCTCTGCAAACAGCAGAGGTACTGGCTGAGACTACAACTTGGATGCTGCAGGAGGAGCATAAAGATGGCGGAGGAATAGGACGGGAAGACCACTCTCTCCCTCACAAATTCCTCAAAAGAACATTTCAACGCTGAGCAAACTCCACAAAACAGCCTCTGTAGGCTGGCAGAGGACAGCAGGCAACCAGAAAAGCAGACCATTGTCTTCAAAAACAGTGAACCTCTCTGAGTGTCCCTCAATGTGGAGAAACTCTTCATCTTTAACCTAGATGTTTTATCATCGGTGCTGTATAGATGGAGAAGTCTAGAGGCTACTGTAAAAACTGAAGACCAGAAGCAGGAGGCTTAAATACAAAACCTGAAAACATTAGAGAACTCTTGAATTCAGGGAACATTAAGCAATAGGAGCTCATCAAATGCCTTCATACTTACACTGAAACCAAGCTCCACCCAAGGGCCAACAAGTTCCAAAACAAGACATATCACTCAAATTCTCCAGCAACACAGGAACACTCCCCTGAGCTTGAATATACAGGCAGCTCAAAATTATTCCAAAACCTTTGATGTCTCATAACCCATCACTGGTCACTCCACTGCACTCCAGAGAGAAGAAACCCAGCTCCACCCACCGGAACTCCAAGACAAGCCTCCCTAACCAGGAAACCTTGACAAGCCACTGATAGAACCCCACCCACAGTGAGGAAGCTCCATAATAAAGAGAACTCCACAAATCACCAGAATATAAAAAGACCACCCCAAACGCAGCAATATAACCAAGATGAAGAGACAGAGGAATACTCAGCAGGTAAAGGAACAGGAGAGTTGCCCACCAAACCAAACAAAAGAGGAAGAAGTAGGGAATCTACCTGAGAAGGAATTCCGAATATTGATAGTGAAAATGATCCAAAATCTTGAAATCAAAATGGAATCACAGATAAATAGCCTAGAGACAAGGATTGAGAAGATGCAAGAAAGGTTTAACAAGGACCTAGAAGAAATAAAAAAGAGTCAAAATATAATGAATAATGCAATAAATGAGATCAGAAACACTCTGGAGGCAACAAATAGCAGAATAACGGAGGCAGAAGATAGGATTAGTGAAATAGAAGATAGAATGGTAGAAATAAATGAATCAGAGAGAAAACAAGAAAAACGAATTAAAAGAAACGAGGACAATCTCAGAGACCTCCAGGACAATATGAAACGCTCCAACATTCGAATTATAGGAGTCCCAGAAGAAGAAGACAGAAAGAAAGATCATGAGAAAATCCTTGAGGAGATAATAGTTGAAAACTTCCCTAAAATGGGGAAGGAAATAATCACCCAAGTCCAAGAAACACAGAGAGTTCCAAATAGGATAAACCCAAGGCGAAACACCCCAAGACACATATTAATTAAATTAACAAAGGTCAAACACAAAGAACAAATATTAAAAGCAGCAAGGGAAAAACAACAAATAACACACAAGGGGATTCCCATAAGGATAACAGCTGATCTTTCAATAGAAACTCTTCAGGCCAGGAGGGAATGGCAAGACATACTTAAAGTGATGAAAGACAATAACCTACAGCCCAGATTACTGTACCCAGCAAGGATCTCATTCAAATACGAAGGAGAAATCAAAAGCTTTACAGACAAGCAAAAGCTGAGAGAATTCAGCACCACCAAACCAGCTCTCCAACAAATTCTAAAGGATATTCTCTAGACAGGAAACCGAAAAGGGTGTATAAACCCGAACCCAAAACAATAAAGTAAATGGTAACGGGATCATACTTATCAATAATTACCTTAAACGTAAATGGGTTGAACGCCCCAACCAAAAGGCAAAGACTGGCCGAATGGATACAAAAACAAGACCCCTCTATATGCTGCTTACAAGAGACCCACCTCAAAACAAGGGACACATATAGACTGAAAGTGAAGGGCTGGAATAAGATATACCACGCAAATAGAAACCAAAAGAAAGCAGGAGTGGCAATACTCATATCTGATAAAATAGACTTTAAAACAAAGGCTGTGAAAAGAGACAAAGAAGGCCACTACATAATGATCAAAGGATCAATCCAAGAAGAAGATATAACAATTATAAATATATATGCACCCAATATAGGAGCACCGCAATATGTAAGACAAATGCTAACAAGTATGAAAGGGGAAATCAACAATAACACAATAATAGTGGGAGACTTTAATACCCCACTCACACCTATGGACAGATCAACTAAACAGAAAATTAACAAAGAAACGCAATCTTTAAATGATACATTAGATCAATTAGACCTAATTGATATCTATAGGACATTTCACCCCAAAACAATGAATTTCACCTTTTTTTCAAGTGCTCATGGAACCTTCTCCAGGATAGATCACATCCTGGGCCATAAATCTAAACTTGATAAATTCAAAAAAATCGAAATCATTCCAAGCATCTTTTCTGACCATAATGCATTAAGATTAGATCTCAATTACAGGAGAAAAACTACTAAAAATTCCAACATATGGAGGTTGAACAACACACTTCTGAATAACCAACAAATCACAGAAGAAATCAAAAAAGAAATCAAAATATGCATAGAAACTAATGAAAATGAAAACACAACAACCCAAAACCTGTGGGACACTATAAAAGCAGTGCTAAGAGGAAAGTTCATAGCAATACAGGCATACCTCAAGAAACAAGAAAAAAGTCAAATAAATAACCTAACTCTACAACTAAAGCAACTAGAAAAGGAAGAATTGGAGAACCCCAGAGTTAGTAGAAGGAAAGAAATCTTAAAAATTAGGGCAGAAATAAATGCAAAAGAAACAAAAGAGACCATAGCAAAAATCAACAAGGCCAAAAGCTGGTTCTTTGAAAGGATAAATAAAATTGACAAACCACTAGCCAGACTCATCAAGAAGCAAAGAGAGAAAAATCAAATCAATAAAATTAGAAATGAAAATGGAGAGATCACAACAGACGACACAGAAATACAAAAGATCATAAGAGACTACTATCAGCAGTTGTATGCCAATAAAATGGACAATGTGGAAGAAATGGACAAATTCTTAGAAAAGTACAATTTTCCAAAACTGAACCAGGAAGAAATAGAAAATCTTAACAGACCCATCACCAGCACGGAAATTGAAACTGTAATCAGAAATCTTCCAGCAAACAAAAGCCCAGGTCCAGACGGCTTCACAGCTGAATTCTACCAAAAATTTCGAGAAGAGCTAACACCTATCCTACTCAAACTCTTCCAGAAAATTGCAGAGGAAGGTAAACTTCCAAACTCATTCTATGAGGCCACCATCACCCTAATACCAAAACCTGACAAAGATGTCACAAAAAAAGAAAACTACAGGCCAATATCACTGATGAACATAGATGCAAAAATCCTCAACAAAATTCTAGCAATCAGAATCCAACAACATATTAAAAAGATCATACACCATGACCAAGTGGGCTTTATCCCAGGGATGCAAGGATTCTTCAATATCCGCAAATCAATCAATGTAATTCACCACATTAACAAATTGAAAAATAAAAACCATATGATTATCTCAATAGATGCAGAGAAGGCCTTTGACAAAATTCAACATCCATTTATGATAAAAACTCTCCAGAAAGCAGGAATAGAAGGAACATACCTCAACATAATAAAAGCTATATATGACAAACCCACAGCAAACATTATCCTTAATGGTGAAAAATTGAAAGCATTTCCCCTAAAGTCAGGAACAAGACAAGGGTGTCCACTTTCACCGCTACTATTCAACATAGTTCTGGAAGTTTTGGCCACAGCAATCAGAGCAGAAAAAGAAATAAAAGGAATCCAAATTGGAAAAGAAGAAGTAAAACTCTCACTGTTTGCAGATGACATGATCCTCTACATGGAAAACCCTAAAGACTCCACCAGAAAATTACTAGAGCTCATCAATGAATATAGTAAAGTTGCAGGATATAAAATCAACACACAGAAATCCCTTGCATTCCTATACACTAATAATGAGAAAGTAGAAAAAGAAATTAAGGAAACAATTCCATTCACCATTGCAACAAAAAGAATAAAATACTTAGGAATATATCTACCCAAAGAAACTAAAGACCTATATATAGAAAACTATAAAACACTGATGAAAGAAATCAAAGAGGACACTAATAGATGGAGAAATATACCATGTTCATGGATTGGAAGAATCAATATAGTGAAAATGAGTATACTACCCAAAGCAATTTACAAATTCAACGCAATCCCTATCAAGCTACCAGCCATATTTTTCACAGAACTAGAACAAATAATTTCAAGATTTGTATGGAAATACAAAAAACCTCGAATAGCCAAAGCAATCTTGAGAAAGAAGAATGGAACTGGAGGAATCAACTTGCCTGACTTCAGGCTCTACTACAAAGCCACAGTCATCAAAACAGTATGGTACTGGCACAAAGACAGACATATAGATCAATGGAACAAAATAGAAAGCCCAGAGATAAATCCACACACATATGGACACCTTATCTTTGACAAAGGAGGCAAGAATATACAATGGAGTAAAGACAATCTCTTTAACAAGTGGTGCTGGGAAAACTGGTCAACCACTTGTAAAAGAATGAAACTAGATCACTTTCTAACACCGCACACAACAATAAACTCAAAATGGATTAAAGATCTAAATGTAAGACCAGAAACTATAAAACTCCTAGAGGAGAATATAGGCAAAACACTCTCAGACATAAATCACAGCAGGATCCTCTATGATCCACCTCCCAGAATTCTGGAAATAAAAGCAAAAATAAACAAATGGGATCTAATTAAAATTAAAAGCTTCTGCACAACAAAGGAAACTATAAGCAAGGTGAAAAGACAGCCTTCTGAATGGGAGAAAATAATAGCAAATGAAGCAACTGACAAACAACTAATCTCAAAAATATACAAGCAACTTATGCAGCTCAATTCCAGAAAAATAAATGACCCAATCAAAAAATGGGCCAAAGAACTAAATAGACATTTCTCCAAAGAAGACATACGGATGGCTAACAAACACATGAAAAGATGCTCAACATCACTCATTATCAGAGAAATGCAAATCAAAACCACAATGAGGTACCACTTCACACCAGTCAGAATGGCTGCGATCCAAAAATCTGCAAGCAACAAATGCTGGAGAGGGTGTGGAGAAAAGGGAACCCTCCTACACTGTTGGTGGGAATGCAAACTAGTACAGCCACTATGGAGAACAGTGTGGAGATTCCTTAAAAAATTGCAAATAGAACTACCTTATGACCCAGCAATCCCACTGCTGGGTATACACACCGAGGAAACCAGAATTGAAAGAGACACATGTACCCCAATGTTCATCGCAGCACTGTTTATAATAGCCAGGACATGGAAACAACCTAGATGTCCATCAGCAGATGAATGGATAAGGAAGCTTTGGTACATATACACGATGGAGTATTTCTCAGCCGTTAAAAAGAATTCATTTGAATCAGTTCTGATGAGATGGATGAAACTGGAGCCGATTATACAGAGTGAAGTAAGCCAGAAAGAAAAACACCAATACAGTATACTAACACATATATATGGAATTTAGAAAGATGGCAATGACGACCCTGTATGCAAGACAGGAAAAAAAGACACAGCTGTGTATAACGGACTTTTGGACTCAGAGAGAGAGGGAGAGGGTGGGATGATTTGGGAGAATGGCATTCTATCATGTATACTATCATGTAAGAATTGAATCGCCAGTCTATGTCTGACGCAGGATACAGCATGCTTGGGGCTGGTGCATGGGGATGACCCACAGAGATGTTATGGGGAGGGAGGTGGGAGGGGGTTTCATGTTTGGGAACACATGTAAGAATTAAAGATTTTAAAATTTAATAAAAAAAAAAGTGGAAAAAAAAAATAAATTGTATGTATACAACCACAAAAAAAAAAAAAATTACTGTACTTTTGAAGATGCATGTATCACCAGTCATTCACGAAAATGGTTTGTAAAAGCATTGAACTGAGAATCAGGCTATCTAACTGGTGGTCCCAGATTTGAATTTTAAAACTTGAATTAAGAAACTATTGTGTACAGTACTACTAGAGTCCACAGAGTCACAAAATGTCAGATGAGACTGAATGACCAAACCTTTCACTTCTCAAAGCACTTTTACTTCTACTAACTCATTGAATCCTCCAAACAGTATTGCTAGAGGTCTTTCACAGCTGAAAAACAGAGATACAAAGCATAAAACTATTTCTAACCTTATTTGAACCAATATTTGCTTTTGTTTACATGCAGTTATAGCACTTCACCCATTGCAGGTGGAAGTCCACTTGTATGGGCTGTGTAGCTATGCCCTGGGGGTGGGGGGGTGTGGGAGGGGGTTTGGGGTGTTTTGTCTTTACTAGGCCTGATTTTTCTAACTTGTGAAAGAAATATGTTGAAATCCCATGATGCTAAGTGATTTAATTACACATTAATTTTTCTACTTTCTTTATAAATAGGAAGCACCCTTGGCTCCAGCCTACAATGTAGGGTATCCCTGTCCCAGAGGAAGTTGAGGTTTGGTGAATCGGAATTTCCAAGACTCTGAAATATTGAGAGAAGATGCTCTCTGAGCAGCATGACTTTCATCACAATTCCGTAGTAAAATGACCCAGCATAGAATGGTTGTGCTGAATATGAGCATCTGGTCCATTAATATAGCAATTTAAGGTCAGATTATGTGATGGAGACTGGAGATGTCTGATGGTAGCTTCCTCCTGATCACAGGGACCAAACCTGAGGAACTTCAGGGCTCTATGAAAGTGGCAATGGTTCCCAGTCTCTGAAAGATGCCTCTCAGATCCATAGCTTGTCCTGAGACCTACCTGGAGAGACAACAATCCTCTCAGACATGTGGGACTCTCAGTGTGGGAGCATTAACCAGGGTCAAGATGTCCTGGGAAGCAGGGCAGTTACCTTGGGACCTTCATGCAAACACACACACAGGCATGCACACACATGCGCACACATGCGCACACACACACACACATGTAGACACAAAAAGAACTGAGGAGGCAGGTTCACAGCTGCCTCAGTAAGTGACTCTGATAATTTTGGCTGTTCTTAAGCAGTGTCCCCGGTTTGTGTGCATAAGACAAAAGGAAAAAAGCATATTATCAACTTAGGTATATATAAAGAGCTCACTATTCTACATCCAAGATCCCAGTTGAATATTCACACTTTAAAAAGGTAAAAATCATGCTATATGTCAGTTGTATATGAAAAAATAGAGGAAAAAGTAAAATAAACATGTTGCAGAGAAAAGACTTCATAGATCAAAATTTAGCATGTTTATCATAAATAAAATATTTGTAATTTTTTCAATTACAGGAAGAAATCCTTGGAACAAATATTGCTGACTAAGAAGTTTGGATAAAGATTAACACTGAGAACTTTATATACAAAATATTTCACACTGATAAAATCATATATTGTACTGCTGCTGAGTCACTTCAGTCGTTCCGACTCTGTGAGACCCCATAGATGGCAGCCCACCAGGATGCCCCGTCCCTGGGATTCTCCAGGCAAGAACACTGGAGTGGGTTGCCATTTCCTTCTCCAGTGCAGGAAAGTGAAAAGTGAAAGTGAAGTCGCTCAGTCGTGTCCGACTCTTAGCGACCCCATGGACTGCAGCCTACAAGGCTCTTCCATCCATGGGATTTCCCAGGCAAGAGTACTGGAGTGGGGCGCCATTGCCTTCTCTGATATATTGTACTATACACTCTTATATTTCTATGTTTCATTATATTATCCTATTACTATGTTTGTTAAATGAGCAAGTCTACATTGTAGAGATTATTTGCTCTGTGAATGCACTACTTTGCCTTTAAGCTTCAACAGAGCTTTCTTCACATCCTTGTTCCTCAGGGTGTAGACCACAGGGTTCAGAAGGGGCGTCATCACAGTGTAGAAAACAGCCACAATCCTGTCCATAGCCTCCTTGGAGCCTGGTCTCAGGTAAATGAAAATACAGGGAACAAAGAAGCAAAGGACCACAGTGCAGTGGGAGGCACAGGTCTGGAAGGCTCTCCATCTTCCCTCTGACGTGCGGATTTTCAGGATGGAATGGACGATGGACACGTAGGACAGCACTATCAGAAGAAAGCAGCCTGAAGCCACCACCCCAATGTTGACAAAGATCACCAACTCATTGGCAGAGGTGTCTGCACAGGCCAGTTTGAGGATGGGTGGTGCATCGCAGAAGTAATGCTGGATCTGGTTGGGTCCACAGAAGGGCAAACGGAACATCAGTGTGGTCTGGACAGCAGAGTGCAGAGAGCCACTGAGCCACGTGGTTGTGGCTAGGAGAACACACGTCTTCCTATTCATCATGCTGGCATACCTGAGTGGGTAACTGATGGCCAGGAAGCGGTCATAGGCCATGACGGTGTAGAGGAAGCACTCGGTGCTGCCCAGGAAGTGGAAGGAGAAGAGCTGGGCCACACAGCTGGGAAAGGAGATAGGACTGCCTTCTGGGGACACCAGGGTCATCAGCATTTTGGGCACAGTGACTGTGGAGAACCACATGTCAATGAAGGACAGGTTGGTTAGGAAGTAGTACATGGGGGTGTGCAGACGGGGATTCACTATAATCACCAGCAGGATGAGTAGGTTCCCCACCACAGTGAGGACATAGATCACCAGGAAGATTCCAAAGAGGAGCGTGTCCAGCTCTGGTGCATGGGGAAGGCCCGTGAGGATGAACGTTGTCACTAGGCTCATGTTCGTCATATCTCCAGGCTTTTGGTTTCTCTCTCTCTCTCTCTCTCTATGGGAACATCAAGAGCATCCAACATTTTATTGAGAACTGAGAACTTCATTATACATGGTCTGTAATTCTAGAGTCATACTCAACTTTGCTTCACAAACCTCTCTTGAAAAAGGAGATAGAACGATTTCATCTTTTCTCTCTTATATCCCTTCATTCTCTCTCTGTGTCACACACACACCAAACACACAGGTATACACAGACAGATGTGAAAAAGAGAAAACCATACAAGTTTCTATTGATATATCATTAATACTACTAACTTAGCACCATAAAACAAGCCAAATTTTCTATTTTATACTTTCTCCGGATTATGTTAGCTTGTTGTATGCTCCAGGTCTCATAATGTTGAAATCCAAGTTTCAGGTTGCTCGCTCATCTCATCTGAAGTTCAGTATCACCTGCCTCAATGGCAATGTCAGAGTGAAGTAAGATAATAAATGACAACTACTTAGTAAAGTAATGACATTCATAGGTACTCAGTAAATGATATAAAATTATTTGGAGCTGTTCCCTTGTTGTTTTAAATGTATAGATATAGCTATGGAGGGAGAGAAAGACAGAGACAGAGAGGGAGTAGAGAGAAGATAAATTCTTATTGTGCAATAGAGACTTCTCAATTTCAAAGCTACAATTTTGAGGAAAATTTCATCACTGGTATTGGTACTGGTGTCTCACTAACTACCACTAATTATTTATATAGAAAATAAACTCAGAGCAGGTTACGAATCCCTAAACTCCATATAGAATCCTGACAACCTCTCATGTGATCCAGAAAATAAGAACCATCACAACACAGTTAGTTGCAAACTTGCCTTATTTTATGCAGTCACTTAGGAAGCTCTGAAAACATAAACTTCATATGTGTTCTCCCAACCACAATCACTGGGAAGTGGCTGGTTTCTCACATATAGATTTCTATCCTAAACATTTAAATATAATACTTTATCTTATAAAGCTTTGTAAGAGATTATATTTTCCCCCAATCTTCCATTCCTTATACTCATAAATCCAGGCAATGACCTCAAAAGAGCAGACAATTCTATGAAGCATATGACTCTTATGTAAAATCTACCACCTGTAACAAGAAAGAATCAACATAAGAGAAAAGGGTCTATGTAAACTTAATATCAAGAAATATTGGAGAAATAACACCTGAAAGAAGAAAGAGATGGAGCCAAGGCGAAAACAATACCCAGTTGTGGATGTGACTGGTGATGGAAGCAAAGTCTTATGCAGTAAAGGACAATATTGAATAGGAACCTGGAATGTTAGGTCCATGATCAAGGCAAATTGGAAGTGATCAAATAGGAAATGGCAAGAGTGAACATAGACATTGTAGGAATCCGTAAACTAAATGGACTGGAATGGGTGAATTTAACTCAGATGATCACTATATCTACTACTGTGGGCAACAATCCCTTAGAAGAAATGGAATAGCCATCATAGTCAACAAAAGAGTCTGAAATGCAGTACTTGGGTGTAGTCTCAAAAACGACAGAATGATCTCTGTTCATTTCCAAGGCAAACCATTCAATATTAATGCTGAAGAAGCTGAAGTTGAACAGTTCTATCAAGACCTACAAGACCTTCTAAAACTAACACCCAAAAAAGATGTCTTATTCATTATAGGGGACTGGAATGTAAAAGTAGGAAGTCAAGAGATATCTGGAGTAACAGGCAAATTTGACCTTGGAGTACAAAATGAAGCAGGGAAACAGCTAACAGTTTTGCCAAGGGAACACACTGGTCATAACAAACACCCTCTTCCAACAACACAGAAAAAACTCTACACATGGACATTACCAGATGCTCAATACCAAAACCACATTGATTATATTCTTTGCAGCCAAAGATGGAGAAGCTCTATATGGTCAGCAAAAACAAAACTGGGAGCTGACTGTGGCTCAGATCATGAACTCCTTATTGCCAAATTCAGACTTAAATTGAAGGAAGTAGGGAAAACCACTAGACGATTCAGGTATGACCTAAATCAAATCCCTTATGATTATACAGTGGAAGTGACGAATAGATTCAAGGGATTAGATCAGATAGTGGGCCTGAAGAACTATAGACAGAGGTTCCTGACATTGTACAGCAGGCAATGATCATGACATCCCTAAGAAAAAGAAACGCAAAAGGGAAAAGTGGTTGTCTGAAGAGGCCTTACAAATAACTGAGAAAAGAAGAGTAGCTAAAGGCAAAGGAGAAAAGGAAAGATATACTCATTTAAATGCAGAGTTCCAAAGAATAGCATGGAGACAAGAAAGCCTTCCTCAGTGATCAGTGTAAAGAAATAGAGGAAAACAATAGAATGGGAAAGACTAGAAATATCTTCAAGAATATTAGTGATACCAAGGGAACATTTCATGCAAAGATGTGCACAATAAAGGACAGAAATGGTATGAACATAACAGAAGGAGAGGATATTAAGAAGAGGTGGCAAGAATATACAAAGTATACAAAAAAGATCTTCATGACCCAGATAACCACGATGGTGCGATCACTCACCTAGTGTCAGACTTTCTGGAATGCGAAGTCAAGTGCACCTTAGGAAGCATCACTACAAACAAAGCTAGTGGACTTGATGGAATTTCAGTTGAGCTATTTCAAATCCTGAAAGATGATACTGTGAAAGTGCTGCACTCGATATGCCAGCAAATTTGGAAAACTCAGCAGTAGCCAAAGGGCTGGAAAATGTCAGTTTTCATTCCAATTCCAAAGAAAGACAATGCCAAAAAATGTTCAAACTACTGCACAATTACACTCATCTCTTACACTAGCAAAGTAATGTTCAAAATTCTCCAAGCCAAGCTTCAGCAATACATGAATCGTGAACTTCCAGATGTTCGATCTGGTTTTAGAAAAGGCAGAGGAATGAGAGATCAAATTGCCAACATCCGCTGGATCATGGAAAAAGCAAGAGCATTCCAGAAATATATCTTCTTTTGCTTTAATGACTACCCCAAAGCCTTTGACTCTGTAGATAACAACAAACTATGGAAAATTCTTCAAGAGATGGGAATACCAGACCACCTTACCTGCCTTCTGGGAAGTCTGTATGCCAGTCAAAAAGCAACAGTTAAAACTGTACATGAAACAACAGAATGGTTCCAAAGAGGCAAAGCAGTATGTCATGGTTTTATATTGACAATCCACTTATTTAACTTATATGCAGAGTAAATCATGCGAAATGCCAGGCTAGACAAAGCACAAGCTGGAATCAATATTTCTGGGGAAAATATCAATAACCTCAGATATGCAGATTACACCGCACTTATAGCAGAAAGTGAAGAACTAAAGAGCCTCTTGCTGAAAGTGAGAAAGAGTGAAAAAGCTGGCTTAAAACTCAACATCAAAAAACTAAGATCATGACAACTGGTCCCATTACTTTATGGCAAATAGATAGGGAAGCAATGGAAACAGTGACATACTTTATTTGGGGGGGCTCCACAATCACTGCAGATGGTGAATGCAGCCATGAAATTAAAAGACACTGGCTCCTTGAAAGAAAAGTTATAACCAAACTAGACAGCGTATTAAAAAGCAGAGACATTACTTTGCCAACAAAAGTCTGCCTAGTCAAGGCTATGATTTTTCCAATAGTCATTTATGGATGTGAGACTTGGACTATAAAGAAAGCTGAGTGCCAAAGAATTGATGCTTTAAAACTGTGGTATTGGAGAAGACTCTTGAGAGTCCCTTGGACTGCAAGGAGATCCCACCAGTCCATCCTAAAGGAAAGCAGCCCTGAATATTCATCCTAACTGATGCTGAAGATGAAACGCCAATACTTTGGCCTCCTGATGCAAAGAACTGACTCATTGGAAAGACCCTGATCCTGAGAAAGATTGAAGGCAGGAGGAGAAAGGGATGACAGAGGATGAAATGGTTGGATGACATCACTGACTCGATGACATGAATTTAAACAAGATTCGGGAGCTGGTGATGGACAGGGAAGCCTGGCATGCTGCAGTATGTGGGGTCGCAAAGAGTCGGACACAACTGAGTGACTGATCTGAACTGAACTGAATATCAAGAAAAGCTGAAATTGTGTACAATGGAAAGTGGGGCAGAAATGATGTTTTTAGTTTAATCCAAAATATTGTTGAACTCAAGATTGTTGCTATTTTTCAAGGAAAGATTCACCAATGTGAGAGAATTGAGGTTCTCTGCTCTTTTTTTAATATAAATTTATTTTAATTGGAGGTTAATTACTTTACAATATTGTATTGGTTTTGCCATACATCAACATGAATCCACCACAGGTATACACGTGTTCCCCATCCTGAACCCTCCTCTCTCCTCCCTCCCCGTATCATCCCTCTGGGTCGTCTCAGTGCACCAGCCCCAAGCATCCAGTATCATGCATCGAACCTGGACTGGCGATTCATTTCATATATGATATTATACATGTTTCAATGCCATTCTCCCAAATCATCCCACCCTCTCCCTCTCCCACAGAGTCCTAAGACTGTTCTATACATCTGTGTCTATTTTACTAGGTTCTCTGCTCTTAATAAAGCCCACACAGAGTGGATACTCTCACCAGACAATCTAGCTGAAGCTACATTAAAGCTATATTCTTCAAATGAAAGAGTAAATAGCAGTAACAATTACTCTAATATCCTATGTGAGTATCAGAACCAAAAAAAATGAAACAAACTATCTCTAAAATTTCTACTGTACCAGTGGGATCCCATCACCAGGATAAATCCCATAGATTAGATAAAGTATGAAATTTTTCATCAGGTGAATTGCAAGGTAGCCTGAGACCTAAGGCTGGCATTATCAGTGAGAGATAACAGGGTTTTTTACTTGTCTGTTTATGCTGTAGCAACTTTATCCCTTTTCATGTGTCCCTATTACTAATTGTACACATACAGATATGTATATGTTGTGTGTATATACATATATGCGTGTATATATATATATATGCAGTTTGTGTTATGTATTACACATACAGAGAGAAAGAATAAGTATAGAAACAGAGGCAGAGAGTGAAAGACAGTCAAGACTTGATAACCACAAGTGATTATCAATAACTTCTCTAACAATATTAGATAACAATATCTTATCTCTCATTGAAAGCTTAAGAGGGAAAGCAAGAGGAAATGAGAGAAATTTACCTTTCTAAGAACTCACCTTCACTGCATGATTATGTATATATATTTTATAAATTTATGAATATATAAACATAACTATAGAATTTAAATTTAATATATTTAAATTTATAAAAATATAACTATATAAAGTTATTAAAATATAAAATTCATTTGTGTTTACCCTTCACCCTGAAGAATGAACACTCAGCATGCTATGTCAAGGCACTTATTTGCAAGTTACTACTCAAAGAGCTGGTGTATCTGTGATTGCTTGTTGAGAAAGAGTGGTTCATTTCTGTTCAAGGACCCAATTAACATAAGGGCAGAGAATGGAAACTCATATAGCTAGAAAAGTGGAATGTAACTTGATTTGCTTTCTTAGGGAATAGGATTACTCTTGGGTGTTCAGGCTCCCTAGATAAACAGAAAAACAACAGAAAGGGACTAATGAAAGATTTTTAATAATTACCTACATATTTCCCTATGTGTTTGTTATCTGAACACTTCTGAGAGGAGTTCATGACTTTCTGGAGCTAGTACTTATGCCTAAGAAGAAAGAAGGACTCAGTTACCCTATTTCCTTATCAGTGATACAGATAAACTCACAACTGTTTATTCTAAACATAAAATTGCCCAGAACCCATAAATGGTCATCTCACTTTTTCCCCTTTTATTTGCTGTGAAGTGATGGGACCAGATGCCATGATCTTGGTGTCTTGAATGTTGAGTTTTAAACCAGCTTTTCCACTCTCAGTTATCCCTATTCATTATGGAGTTGACCCAGATTCTATGCTAACTATTTACTTCTTATAATTTAGGATCCTTTTCAAGTACTAATAAACTCAGAGAAAACAGCTTCAAGGAATCAATCATACACAGCATGTTACTACAAACAATATTTTAAAATTCAGGTTAACAGAAGAACAGCACCATAATAATGTCTCCAAGAACAAGTTCAGGTCTCCACAGAAGTTATTTCAGTTATTTCAATTAGAGTCTCAAGAGAAAACATCAAAATACAGCACAATGTGTTGAAAGTTTCATTCAGCTTTCATCATTCCTGAGAAACCTGCATGCAGGTCAAGAAGCAACAGTTAGAACTGGACATGGGGTGTGGTCTTAAGATGGCATAGGCATAGGACAGTGAGACCACTTTCACCCTCAGAAATTCATCAGAACACTTGAAAGCTGAATAAATTCCACAAAACAACTTCTGAATGCCAGCAGAGGACATCAGTTCAGTTCAGTTCAGTCACTCAGTTGTGTCCAACTCTTTGCAACCCCATGAATCGCAGCATGCCAGGCTTCCCTGTCCATCACCAACTCCCAGAGTTCACTCAGACTCACATTCATCGAGTCAGTGATGCCATCCAGCCATCTCATCCTCTGTCGTCCCCTTCTCCTCCTGCCCACAATCCCTCCCAGCATCAAAGTTTTTCCAATGAGTCAACTCTTCACATGAGGTGGCCAAAGTACTGGAGTTTCAGCTTTAGCATCATTCCTTCCAAAGAAATCCCAGGGCTGATCTCCTTCAGAATGGACTGGTTGGATCTCCTTGCAGTCCAAGGGACTCTCAAGAGTCTTCTCCAACACCACAGTTCAAAAGCATCAATTCTTCGGTGCTCAGCCTTCTTCACAGTCCAACTCTCACATCCATACATGACTACTGGAAAAATCATAGCCTTGACTAGACAGACCTTAGTTGGCAAAGTAATATCTCTGCTTTTGAATATGCTATCTAGGTTGGTCATAACTTTTCTTCCAACCCAGAAAAACAGCCCATTGTCTTCAAAAGGAGGTAGGGAAAAATATAAAAGAGAAAAGAGAGACAAAAGAGACAGGGATGGAGATCTGTCTCAGGAAGGGAGTCTTTAAAAAGAGAGAAGTTTCCAAACACCAGGAAACACTTTCACTGGTGAGTCTGTAGCTAACCTTGGAACCTCAGAGAGCAACATAACCAGGAGGAAAAATAAATAAATAATTAAAATCCACAGATTACGTGCCCAGTGGTAACTCCCCCAGTGGAGAAGCAGCACAGACGCCTGCATTCTCCACTAGCAAGCAGGGGCTGGGCAGGGAGGCGCGGGCTGCATTGCTTAGAGTAAGGACCAGTCCTGAATGCCCCAAGGGCAATCTTAAGGAACTAACTTGAGATAGCCAACCAGACTGTGGGATAGCTACCCCGCGAAAAGCCCTAACCTAAGACACTGCTAGGCCCACTCACAGAGCAAAGGACTGACTAGAGCTAGCCGGCTGCGGACCAGCCCATTCCATGCTGGAGACAGGAAGGTGAGAGCAGCCAGAACTAGAAAGGGGCAATTGCGGCCCCAGAGAGGCATCATCTACCAAACTGCAAGCAGGCTTCGTTGCTAACTAAGATTTCTTGGGATTCTGCACGGTCGACATTCGCCTGAGAAGGTGCATCAGTTGTACACCCAGAAAACTGAGTGGCAGGGGTCACAGCGACCGCTCTCACCAAACACCTGGTCATCTGAGCTGCTGGACCTGGGAAGGGCACAAAACGTAGGCCCAACCAAATCTGCACCTCTGAGGAGTACCGAGTACCTGAACCTGAGCTGCTTAGACCTGGGAAGTGCATGTAACCCAGGGCCAGACTCAGACAGTTCCCAGGAGAGCAACCTAGAGCCTAAGCAGTGTAGACAGGGAAAGCACACACGCTGTGAGCGGGGGCAAACCCAATGTGGCTGAGACACTGCGAGCACACGCCAGTGTTATTTGTTTGCAGTGTTTCTCCCTCTCCACAGCACGACTGAACAGGTGAGCCTAAAACAGTGTCCACCACCGCCCCCTTGTGTCAGGATGAAAATTAGACACTAAAAAGACCAACAAACAGAAGAAGCTAAAACAAACAGAGGGAACCGCCTTGGAAGTGACAGGTGCAATAGATTAAAACCCTGTAGTTAGCACCGACTATATAGGAAGGGGCCTATAGATCTTTAGAAGCATCGGTGCTGTATAGATGGAGAAGTCTTGAAGCTACTATAAGAATAAGACTGAAAACAAGAGGCAGGAGGCTTAAGTCCAAATCCTGAGAACACCAGAGAACTCCTGAATCCAGGAAACATTAATCAATAGGAGCTCATCAAACACCTCCATTCCTACACTGAAACCAAGCACCACCCAAGGGCAAGCAAGTTCCAGAGCAAGACATACCATGCAAATTCTCCAGCAACACAGGAACATAGCTCTGAGCTTCAATATACAGGCTGCCCAAAGTCACTCCAACCCCACTGACATATCATAACTCATTACTGGACACTTCATTGCACTCCAGAGAGAAGAAATCCAGCTCCACCCACCAGAACACGGACACAAGCTTCCCTAACCAGGACACCTTAAAAAGCCACCCACACAACCCCACCCACAGTGAGGAAACTCCACAATAAAGAGAACTCCACAAACTGCCACAATACGGAAAGGCCACCCCAAACACAGCAATATAAACAAGATGAAGAGACAGAGGAATACCCAGCGGGTAAAGGAACACGATAAGTGCACACCAAACCAAACAAAAGAGAAAGAGATAGGGAATTCTTTATCTACCTGATAAAGAATTCCGAATAATGGTAGTGAAAATGATCCAAAATCTTGAAAACAAAATGGAGTTACAGATAAATAGCCTGGAGATAAGGATTGAGAAGATGCAAGGGAAGACAATGGCACCCCACTCCAGTACTCTTGCCTGGAATATCCCATGGACAGAGGAGCCTGGTGGGCTGCAGTCCATGGGATCGCTAAGAGTCAGACACGACTGAGCCACTTCACTTTCACTTTTCGCTTTTATGCATTGGAGAAGGAAATGGCAACCCACTCCAGTATTCTTGCCTGGAGAATCCCAGGGATGGGGGAACCTGGTGGGCTGCCATCTATGGGGTTGCACAGGGTCGGACACGACTGAAGCGACTTAGCAGTAGCAGAAGAAATAAAAAAAGAGTCAATATATAATGAATAATGCAATAAATGAGATTTAAAAACACTCTGGAGGGAACCAACAGTAGAATAAGGGAGGTGGAAGATAGGATAAGTGAGGTAGAAGATAGAAAGGTAGAAATAAGTGAGCCAGAGAGGAAAAAAGAAAAACGAATTAAAAGAAATGAGGACAATCTCAGAGACCTCTAGGACGATGTTAAATGCCCCAACATGCGAATCATAGGAGTCCCAGAAGAAGACAAAAAGAAAGACCATGAGAAAATTCTTGAGGAGATAATAGTTGAAAACTTCCCTAAAATGGGGAAGGAAATTATCAACCAAGTGCAAGAAACCCAGAGAGTCCCAAACAGGATAAACCCAAGGCAAAACACCCCAAGACACACATTAATCAAATTAACAAAGATCCAACACAAAGAACAAATATTAAAAGCAGCAAGGGAAAAACAACAAATAACACACAAGGGGACTCCCATAAGGTTAACTGCAGATCTTTCAATAGAAACTCTTCAGGCCAGGAGGGAATGGCAGGACATACATAAAGTGATGAAAGAAAATAACCTACAGCCCATATTACTGTACCCAGCAAGGATCTCATTCAAATATGAAGGAGAAATCAAAAGCTTTACAGACAAGCAAAAGCTGACAGAATTCAGCACCACCAAACCACCTCTCCAAAAAAATGCTAAAGGATCTTCTCTAGACAGGAAACAAAGAAAGGGTGAATAAACTTGAACACAAAACAATAAAGTAAATGGCAACAGGGTCATACTTATCAATAATTACCTTAAACATAAATGGGTTGAATGCCACAACCAAAAGACAAAGCCTGGCTGAATAGATACAAAAACATGACCCCTATATATGCTGCCTACAAGAGACCCACCTCAAAACAAGGGACACATACAGACTGAAAGTGAAGGGCTGGAAAAAGATATTCCACGCAAATAGAGACCAAAAGAAAGCAGGAGTAGCAATACTCATATCAGATAAAATAGACTTTTAAACAGAGGCTATGAAAAGAGACAAAGAAGGACACTACATAATGATCAAAGGATCAATCCAAGAAGAAGATAAAACAATTATGCACCCAACATATATATATGCACCCAACATAGGAGCACCACAATATGTAAGACAAATGCTAACAAGTATGAAAGGGGAAATTAACAATAACACCATAATAGTGGGAGACTTTAATACCCCACTTACACCTATAGATAGATCAACTAAACAGAAAATTAACAAGGAAACACAAACTTTAAATAATACAATAGGCCAGTTGGACCTAAATGATAGTTATAGGACATTTCACCCCAAAACAATGAATTTCACCTTTTTCTCAGTGCAACGGAACCTGCTCCAGGATAGATCACATCCTGGGCCATAAATCTAGCCTTGGTAATTCAAAAAAATTGATATCATTCCAACCATCTTTTATGACCACAGTGCAGTAAGATTAGATCTAAATTACAGAAGAAAAGCTATTAAAAATTCCAACATATGGAGGCTGAACAACGCGCTTCTGAATAACCAACAAATCACAGAAGAAATAAAAAAAGAAATCAAAATATGCATAGAAACTAATGAAAATGAAAACACAACAACCCAAAACCTGTGGGACACTGTAAAAGCAGTGCTAAGGGGAAGGTTCATAGCAATACAGGCATACCTCAAGAAACAAGAAAAAAGTCAAATAAATAACCTAACTCTACACCTAAAGCAACTAGAAAAGGAAGAAATGATGAACCCCAGGGTTAGTAGAAGGAAAGAAATCTTAAAAATTAGGGCAGAAATAAATGCAAAAGAGACAATAGCAAAAATAAACAAAGCCAAAAGCTAGTTCTTTGAGAGGATAAACAAAATTGACAAACCATTAGCCAGACTCATCAAGAAAGAAAAGGAGAAAAACCAAATCAATAAAATTAGAAATGAAAATGGAGAGATCACAACAAACAACACAGAAATACAAAGGATCATAAGAGACTACTATCAGCAATTATATGCCAATAAAATGGACAACGTGGAAGAAATGGACAAATTCTTAGAAAAGTACAACTATCCAAAACTGAACCAGGAAGAAATAAAAAAAATCTTAACAGACCCATCACAAGCACAGAAATTGAAATTGTGATCAGAAATCTTCCAACAAACAAAAGCCCAGGTCCAGGTGACTTCACAGCTGAATTCTATCAAAAATTCAGAGAAGACCTAACACCTATCCTACTGAAACTCTTCCAGAAAATTGCAGAGGAAGGTAAACTTCCAAACTCATTCTATGAGGCCACCATCACCCTAATACCAACACCTGACAAAGATGCCACAAAAAAAGAAAACAACAGGCCAATATCACTGATGAACATAGATGCAAAAATCCTTAACAAAATTCTAGCAATCAGAATCCAACAACACATTAAAAAGATCATACACCATGACCAAGTGGGCTTTATCCCAAGGATGCAAGGATTCTTCAATATCCACAAATCAATCAATGTAATTCACCACATTAACAAATTGAAAAATAAAAGCCATATGATTATCTCAATAGATGCAGAGAAAGCCTTTGACAAAATTCAGCCTCCATTTATGATAAAAACTCTCCAGAAAGCAGGAAGAGAAGGAACATACCTCAACATAATAAAAGCTATATATGACAAACCCACAGCAGACATTATCCTCAATGGTGAAAAAGTGAAAGCATTTCCTCTAAAGTCAGGAACAAGACAAGGGTGCCCACTTTCACTGCTACTATTCAACATAGTTCTGGAAGTTTTCGCCACAGCAATCAGAGCAGAAAAAGAAATAAAAGGAATTCAAATTGGAAAAGAAGAAGTAAAACTCTCACTGTTTGCAGATGACATGATCCTCTACATAGAAAACCCTAAAAACTCCACCAGAAAATTACTAGAGCTAATCAATGAATATAGTAAAGTTGCAGAATGTAAAATCAACACACAGAAATCCCTTGCATTCCTATACACTAATAATGAGAAAGTAGAAAAAGAAATTAAGGAAACAATTTCATTCACCATTGCAACGAAAAGAATAAAATACTTAGGAATATAAAGAAACTAAAGACCTATATATAAAAACTATAGAACACTGATGAAAGAAATCAAAGAGGACACTAATAGATGGAGAAATATACCATGTTCATGGGTCAGAAGAATCAATATAGTGAACATGAGTATACTATCCAAAGCAATCTATAGATTCAATGCAATCCCTATCAAGCTACCAACGGTATTTTTCACAGAGCTGGAAAAAATAATTTCAAGATTTGTATGGAAATACAAAAAACCTCAAATAGCCAAAGCAATCTTGAGAGAGAAGAATGGAACTGGAGGAATCAACCTGCCTGACTTCAGGCTCTATTACAAAGCCACAGTCATCAAGACAGTATGGAACTGGCACAAAGACAGAAATATAGATCAATGGAACAAAATAGAAAGCCCAGAGATAAATCCACACACCTATGGACACCTCATCTTTGACAAAGGAGGCAAGAATATACAATGGATTAAAGACAATCTCTTTAACAAGTGGTGCTAGGAAAACTGGTCAACCACTTGTAAAAAAAAAATGAAACTAGAACACTTTCTAACACCACGTGTGTGTGTGTGTTACTTGCTTAGTCATGTTCGACTCTTTGCAACCCCATAGACTGTAGCCCACCTGCCTTCTGTCCATGGGATTCTCCAGGCAAGAACATTGGATTGGGTTGCCATTTCCTTCTCCAAAAGAACTATAGAAAGAAAGAAAGTGAAGTCGCTCAGTTGTGTCCAACTCGTTGCGACCCCATGGACTATAGCCTACCAGGCTCCTCCATCCATGGAATTTTCCAGGCAATAGTACTGGAGTAGGTTGCCATTTCCTTCTCCATTCCAAAAATAAACTCAGAATGGATTAAAGATCTAAACATAAGACCAGAAACTATAGAACTCCTAGAGGAGAACATAGGCAAAAAACTCTCTGACATAAATCACAGCAGGATCCTCTATGACCCACCTCCCAGAATATTGGAAATAAAAGCAAAAATAAACAAATGGGATCTAATTAAAATTAAAAGCTTCTGCACAACAAAGGAAACTCTAAGCAAGGTGAAAAGACAGCCTTCAGAATAGGAGAAAATAATAGCAAATGAAGCAACTGTCAAACAACTAATCTCAAAATTATACAAGCAACTCCTGCAGCTCAATTCCAGAAAAATAAAAGACTCAATCAAAAAATGGGCCAAAGAACTAAACAGACATTTCTCCAAAGAAGACATACAGATAGCTAACAAATACATGAAAAGATGCTCAATATCACTTATTATCAGAGAAATGTAAATCAAAACTACAATGAGGTACCATTTCACACCAGTCAGAATGGCTGCTATCCAAAAGTCTACAAGCAATAAATGCTGGAGAGGGTGTGGAGAAAAGGGAACCCTCTTACACTGTTGGTGGGAATGCAAACTAGTACAGCCACTATGGAGAACAGTGTGGAATTCCTTTAAAAATTGAAAACAGAACTGCCATCAGTTCAGTTCAGTTCAGTTCAGTCGCTCAGTTGTGTCCGACTCTTTGTGACCCCATGAATCACAGCACGCCAGGCCTCCCTGTCCATCACCATCTCCCGGAGTTCACTCAGACTCATGTCTGTCGAGTATACGACCCAGCAATCCCATTTCTGGGCATACACACCTAGGAAACCAGAATTGAAAGAGACATGTGTACCCCAATGTTCACCGCAGCACTATTTATAATAGCCAGGACATGGAAGCAACCTAGATGTCTATCAGCAGACGGATGGATAAGAAAGCTGTGGTACATATATACAATGGTGTATTACTCAGCCATTAAAAAGGATACATTTGAATCAGTTCTAATGAGGTGGATGAAACTGGAGCCGATTATACAGAGTGAAGGAAGCCAGAAAGAAAAACACCAATACAGTATACTAACACATATATATGGAATTTAGAAAGATGATAACGATAACCCTGTATCAGTTCAGTTCAGTTCAGTTCAGTCCCTCAGTCGTGTCCGACTCTTTGCGACCCCATGAATCACAGCACGCCAGGCCTCCCTGTCCATCACCAACTCCCAGAGTTCACTCAGACTCACGTCCATCGAGTCAGTGATGCCATCCAGCCATCTAATCCTCTGTCGTCCCCTTCTCCTCTTGCCCCCAGTCCCTCCCAGCATCAGAGTCTTTTCCAATGAGTCAACTCTTCGCATGAGGTGGCCAGAGTACTGGAGTTTCAGCCTCAGCATCATTCCCTCCAAAGAAATGCGAGACAGCAAAAGAGACACAAATGTATAAAATAGTCTTTTGGACTCTGTGGGAGAGGCAGAGGGGTGGGATGATTGGGAGAATAGCATTAAAACATGCATACTATTATACATGAGACGAATCGCCAGTCCAGGTTCGATGCATGATACAGGATGCTCGAGGCTGGTGCACTGGGATGACCCAGAGGGCTGGTATGGGGAGAGAGGGGGGTTCAGTATGGGGAACACGTGTACACTCGTGGTGCATTCATGTTGATGTATGGCAAAATCAATACAATATTGTAAAGTAATTAGCCTCCAATTAAAATAAATAAATTTATATTAAAAATAAAATAAAAGTAATTATGCTCAAAAAAAAGAAAAAGTGGTTTTGGAGCTGAATATGTGGTTGTGGCCACATTTGTGGGGAACTAGGTAAGGAGAAGCCAGAATTTTTCATCTTATTTTTTATTTATTTTTGCTTGTTTTGTTTATTCTTATTATTTACTTGTTTCTTTTTGTTAACCACTTGATACTGAAGTATCATTAATTTACAATGTTTTGGTAGTTTCAGGTGTACAAAATGTGATTTAGTTACATATATACATATATGTGTATTCATATATATGTATATATGCATATATATATTTTAAAATTCTTTTCCATTATAGGTTATTATAAGATATTGAATATAGCTACTGTTCTATAAAATAGGCCCTTGTTATTTATCTATTTTATATATAGCAGGGTGTTTACATTAACCACAAACTTCTAATTTATCCTGAAGTTTCTTTTATTTCACTTTATTATTGAAGCACTAAATAAATAGTTCAAATAATCTCAATGAGGTCCTGATATAGAAGGGAAAACATGCCTTCCTATTTTCATATGGAGAGAATTTCTTGGCATAATGTATTATAAGAGTTATCTGGCCTGCCATATGAACACAAAATTGTAGAATGACTTGCTTTTATCCCTCTACTGAACAACATGCTGATACTGTACTAACACATAGGCACTAACTTTGTACTTTGCCCTCTTCCTTACTTAGACAGTGCAGTGCTGTGCTCAGTTGCTTCAGTCATGTCCAATTCTTTGTGACCCTATGGACTGTAGCCCACCAGGCTCTTCTGTCCATAGAATTCTCCAGGCAAGAATACTGGAATGGGTTTCCATTCCTCTGCCAAGGGATCTTCCTGGCCTAGGGATTGAACCTGTATCTCCTGCATAGAGAGGAATTCTTTGCCACTAAGCCACTGGGTAAGCCCAATCCAGACAGTGGATCTAGGTGACTCCATGGGATGCCTCTGCATTTGACTACATCCAGAAGGAAAAATTAATAGCAAATGACTGTAACCTAATTTAGCAAGCAAAAACATGTTTGTGTGTTGCAGAAATAATGGTTTGATTCACCTTTTTGGCAACACTGGCATGCTGAATTTCCTGATTATTAAGTGTTGAAGAAGAGAGTGTCATGAATATTAGCTGTTACTTCCTAATCATTTGGAAAATTAGTATCCAACCTTCTCCATGTGTTTTCTACATTGTTTCAGTGTATATTTACTTTTGTGTTTTAATTTTCTCCCCTCCATTCACTCCATTGTCACTTATAAGACAGGTTCATGATAACTTTATTATTTTATCCATGTGTCACGTTTTGTGATTTATGGACAAAATGCATCTATACATTTTTTGAAACTCCAGATTTAATCTGTATGAAATAAATGGTGATATACTGGCATGACATTGTCTCTGAAAGGAGTGACATGAGGAATTAACTTTCACTGTTTTAGGTGCTGATATTGTGTGTGTATAAATCCAAGGGGTAGTATGTATGTGATCTTTGTGGTGAACTGTCATGGATTGTTATAGACGTATTTGCTTATTCATATATTTTGGCTGTGTATCTTCTATACTCTCTGTGTACGTGGTACTGCTTTCTGCTATAGAAGCCAAAATACCAGATAGTTTCCCATTCACATAGCTCAGCTGGTAAAGAATCCACCTGCAGTGCAGGAAACCCCGGGTTGATTCCTGGGTTGGGAAGATCCCCTATAGAAGGGAATGGCTCCCCACGCCAGTATTCTTGGGCTTCCCTGGTTGCTCAACTGGTAAAGAATCTGCCTGCAATGTGGGAGACCTGGATTCGATCCCTGGGTTGGGAAGATTCCCTGGAGAATGGACTGGCTACCCACTCCAGTATTCAGGCTGAGAATTCCATAGACTGTATAGTCCATAGAGTAGCAAAGAGTCAGACACGACTGAGCGACTTTCACTTTCACAGCAAATACAGAACAAGGGTATGGGATCTAGCCTTGAACAGCAAAATTTATCAACCTTGACTTTGGATCAGAAGCAAGCAACAATAACAAGCACATATGAGGGAGAATGAATTTGAATGATGCAGTGACAGCACTGGCAACATCTGGTTTTGAAAGGCAGGACTGACTTCATGCCAACCATGCTTTAGGATGTTTACATTTGTGGTGATCCTCTGTGGGGCTAAACTGCATGGAGATAGCATTGGACCCTCACCAGATATTCATTGGCATGATTTTGCAATAATTCTACCAGTTTCCTATTCCTTTTACAAGTTTGGTTCTTTGGCTTTTCTGGGTTGTTATGTGTGAGTGTATATGAGAGAGAGTATAATGGTATGCTTTAGCTGACACATAAAATTTTGTTTACCCTTCTTTCTTTCACTTAAAAATTATATTATGGGCCACTCTGAAATCAGTAGATCAATATCTAATTCT